>NC_064472.1:38516469-38816469 GCF_023343835.1 Lagopus muta | reverse complement strand
TTTCCGGTGAAGAAGAAAACGATTCTGTGAAATCTGTTAGAGGAGAGCTATTCATGTTCTTTTTGTTCCTCTGTTCCAATCGCCACAAAAAAATACATTACAATACCCTATTAACAAGGACTGTTTACAGTGATGCAAGAGGAGCTGTCTGCTGACCCAAAGAGGCCTTCAGCTACTTAGGACTGTCTGCAGTATTTATTTAAAGAAACGAATATTGAAGAAAGAAAGTCATTCGTTTTAATCTGACTGTTTTCTTTGGACACTAGAAAAAGAAAAGCAGATAAACAGAATAATCCTATTCCAGTTTTATTTGGTTTAAATGATGAGTTCCTTCTTTGACAGTGAACATGCTTTTGTATTCTGTATTTCAAGTACTTCATGGCAAATGAAGTACTTAGATGGAACTATCTTGAAGATTGCTGCTCTCCGTTATTATAATAACAATTATTTTTAATATTTTGAATCCATCTGTGTTCTTGATTGCAATTAAACATTCACCTGTTTTCCAGAGAGTGCAAACCTAGAAGAAAAATTGCATACACATTTGTATCTCTGCACAGTTAGCTACACATTTATTTAAAATTCATATTGTGCCTTTGAACACTCCTTTCAGTAACGCATTGCTTCTGAAGGAAATAGTTATTCATCACCAGTCCCCTTCACCATGTGTAATTCACATTTGACTTGCTTCTACTGCAAATAAACCAAACTCAGTGTCAGTTTCTTACCATTTTCCAAGTCCTGTGAAGAAAAAAACAGTTTTTGGTTTTGCTTTTGGCTTTTGTTGTAGTTTGTTTGGTTTTAGATGTTTTTTTCTTGTTTGTTTGTTTGTTTTGTTTTGTTTTGTTCTTTCTTTTCCTTTTTTCTTTTAACTATTTATATTAGAATTCAAAGAAAACATTTTTCAAAAGCATTTTCTTACCCTAGGTATGAGCTATATAGAGCCATAGGAGCAAAGCTATTTAAAAGTGCAGCTACAGAGGAAAACTGTACACCCTAATATTGTCTCTAAACCCAAGTCTTTCTCCCTAAGCAGAAATGCCTGAAAGTAAAAAGCAATTTACGTGAGCAAGACTGGAAGAAAATCAAAGGCTATTCCTTTAAGAAAAATATCTCTCTATCATTCTGAATTGTTGGATTACAGCTCTGCTACTTTTGTGCTTCAGTTGAGCAAGTTACAGATATTAAACAGAATGGCACATCACAATAGGACATGAAATGAATTATAGCATAATGAGTGAACACATCTACTGTATTATTATACATAGTCACCTTTTATGTATTATGTAAAAGAACCCAACTTGAGAGATCCAACTAATTTTTCATTTCAAAAGAATTTTGTAGAGAACAGTTATGGTGTCAATTACTTCAGTATCAAATACCAGATTTTTTTTAAAGCTGAAAGGTGCGGGAGAGGCAAATGGAGGTAAGTACATCACCAATCACTTGGACAGCACTGATCTCAACACATCGCTGTGAAAACAGCAACAACAAATTTCAACCCTGTTTTGTTATCCAGCAGCATAGCTGCTCAGCTCAGGGTAAATGGCAATGTTGCCCTGGCTCTCTGAAGAGGCTGCACGGAGGTCTTAGCTGTGCCTTGGGAGAGGTGCACAGCTGCACTCTCCATCCTATTTTATAGGGAGCTGCCTACACTGATGAGGGGTTTTTATTCAGTAAAACTGATGTCCTGTGGAAAATAAGGCAGAACAAAGCGGAACAAAGCACCCTTCTCCAGGAGGAAATACCAGCACCTGCAGAAATGAGGCTGCTTGAAGCAAGAGGGGAGGCAGATCAGAACTGATTACATCTTTAAAAAGAGATGAGAGTGTGTCAAGATTCTGTAACTTCTGCTCAAACAAAATGGAGCACAAGACTCTTCAGCCGTCGGGAGCATATTCAAGCTAAGGCCTTGATCCAAAGGTGATCCTACTGAAGCCTATGTCCATCAGAACTTATGGATGCTCGAATAGAAAATGTTTTACCTTAGTTTCTAGGATTATAATGGCTAGTATGGCCTTGTGACATTTAGTCACGAAAAGAAGATCTCAGCTATAAGAACACCATCAGAAAAACAGGCTGTGGAAACTGCACAACATACATATATATAGTGTCTCCAGATGAAAACCACAGCTTTTTTTGTTTTAGGTTTATTCATGTCATTAGTTCGTAGTTCATGTACATGTAGCAGAAGGCATTTACCTACTGGAGAGGTAAAATATTTAAATAGATTAGCAATCTCTATACAGTTGATAGTGGTTTAACAAATGCAACCAAAAAAAAAAAAAAAACCAAAAAAAAAAAAACCAAACAAAAAAAAATACAACCTAGAGTAATAACTTCATAATATTTTATGTATTGAAAAACAAATTCATTTTTAAGAAAAAAAAATTTAAGAAAAAAATTTTAAATATTCTTATATTTTACCTTGGTAAAGAGATTTACTGCAAACATGAACTTACCTACTCACCATGCATAACCTGTAAAAGAGGATAAATTTGAAACTATTCTATGGAATCAATCACAGATTTTCCTATGGTTACCAAAAGGCTATTTAGAACTTTTTAATCACAGGGGATCTTATTTCTAGCAAATCTTTGAGTTCCCTTTGGCTTTTACAAAATATTAATCCTGTTTGTCTCAAATCCTCACATAAACAATGTTTACATAACATATGTCTTTACCAGTTTTAAAGGAAGTAGCTCTTGGAATAAAAAGGTAAACAAGGATACCAGTGTAAATCAGTGGAGGCATCTTCTTACCCCTGGGGCTCATAGAATCATAAAATGGCTTAGGTTGGAGGAGACAAAGATAGGGTTAGGGTGGGGAGACCTTACTGCTCTCTTCAAATACCTGAAAGGGGCTCAGAGTGAGAGCGGGGTGGGTCTCTTCTCACTGGTGAGGGGAAATGGCCTCAAGTTGCACCAGGGTAAGTAAGATTAGATATCAGGAAGAATTTATTTACATAAATGGTGGTTAAGCACTGGAATAGGCTCCCCAGGGAGGTGGTTGAGTCACCATTCCTGGATGTGTTTAAAAACCGTTTGGATGTGGTGTTCGGGGACATGACTGTTAGATTCAGGCTAGTATGGTTAGGTTGCAATTGGACTTAATGATCTTTAAGGTCTTTTCCAGCCTGAGCAATTCCATGATTCTATGACCTTAAAGATCATCCAGTTCCAACTCCCCTGCCACGAACAGGATTGCCAGCCACCAGATCAGGCTACCCACAATCCCATACTGCCTGGTCTAGAGTGCCTCCAGAGATGGACATTCACAATCCCTTTGGGTAACCTGTTCCAGTGCTACCTTCTCAATAAAATTTTCTTCTATGCATCTAACCTAAATCTTCCCTCTTTTAGTTTAAAGACATTCCCTCTTAGCCTTATCACTATCAGACCATGTAAAAAATTGTTCCACCTCGTGCTTGTGAGCTCCCTTCAAATACTACAAGGCTGCAGTGAAGTTTCCCAGGAACTATCTCTCCTTCAAGCTAAACAAGGTTCAGCCATTTCCTTCCTCAGAAAATGCTGTTTTTACCTTAACTTGTGAAACAGAAAGTATACAAGACTCCAAATATCATACAGAAAACAGACTTCCATGACTGACAATGCTTGCTATTATAAATGATGAGCAAGGATGCACTTAAAGGAAAAAAAGAGACATGGTTATTACACACTTCCTCCTCTGCCATCTGTTCACATAACAATCACTAGAGAAGGCTTTCAACTACCATACAATCTTTTGTTGACATTCACCTGTCTGGAGCCTAGGTTCAGAAAAAGAGAAATATGATTCCAGTTGTGATGATGTATTTATTAGAACACTGTTTAGGGACTGAGAGTAAGCTTAATAGTTTAAGTTTCTTAAAGGTCTGCCTGGGAAACTGCTACAAGTTTCCCTGTTACATTAAGTCCTCCTGAGCCACTGCTACATCTGAGAGTAACACCACAGTGCAAGGCAAATGCCAACTGACAGACATTATGATATCTCTCAGAGAGGTACCTCATTTTATACATGATCCTGCATAATGAGACACAATGTGCAAGCATTCTGGATTCTGGAATATCTATAGATGTGTCAGGTTTTCACATTAGCCTGTCTTTCTGGTCTCAAATTTCTTGAAGCAGTTATGTTAAAAATATGTTTCTGTTCTTTATGTAATCATCCATTGAAATAATGTTATATGGTTTATAAGTGAATACCTGAGTTAAAGATAATAGTCGCTCTTCCCACTTCTAATCCATAGATATCAAAGTGTCTTATAAAGAAGCATATTTATCAACTATATTTTAATAAAGAGTAAGAGCTAAGTTAAAGTAGCTTTGCAGAAAATTTATGTAACTTTCAATGAAGAACATTATCAGAGTATCTGATTGGGAGTCACTGTGGAATAACTGATCCATTATGGCCATTACTGAAAAAAAGAAACATGATTTACATCAGATCTCATGCTCCTGCCATAGCCTTGGCTGTAGGTCTACAAACTGTAACAACAGTTTGAAAGCAACAACAAACATGCTTTTAGGATCTCCTAGCTTATAGGTCAGTAAAGAACTAGTAGGAGTTAATGTTTCATCTCCTAATTCTTTAATATAGAAACAAATAAACCTGTAAACAAATGAAAGTTGAATATATCAAGCAGTAAAGCAGATTAAAAAGTAGTTCACGGGAAACTTTAGGCTCATAGTTCAACCTAGACCTCTAGAACCAACTATCAGAACACCACATTTGTTTCTGTTCTCATAGGGCATGAAGACCTCGACAAAAGACACTGTGCACACAGAGCAGAAGACAGTCCTCAAAGCCAAAGAAGTTGCAGCCCAGGAAACAAGATAGGAAAAAGATGGACTCAGGCACATGGCTGTGCATCTGATGGTTGAGGTCAGTGTCCTGCCCTGTTGACAATGCCACTGCTCAAGCATTTGCACTCAGTATATTAGAGCATGAGGCTGAATCTGGGGCTTCCATCTCATGCTGGTCTGCAGCAAACTTATTTCCTCACAGAAGAACACTGTCAGATGCCCAAATAAAAAATTCCCTTATTGAAAGACTTGCATTATAACTGAGAGAAAAGGGCATATCTGAGGTAGCACTGCCCAAGGCAAAAGCCCTTACAAGAACTCAGAATATTCTCATCTTACAACCTATCCAGGGCATAAGAGCTTGAGATGCTTTCAGATAAGGACAGGTTCCTTTGTCTTTTATAGTGTTACTACAGACACGGGAATTTCCCTGGTGCTGAATTCTCATGAGAAGTATTCAGGGTGAAGGTGATGCAGTATCTCCCTCTGCACTCCTATCTGTAACACCACGCTGGGACTACCAGGTGGAAAACACTGACAAGGCGCTCCTTACATATTTGGTATTTCTGTGCCACCAGTGAGGGTCAATCTTTCAATGAGATCAGCAAGAGAAACCACAGTGCTCCACAATCATTCTGTGTCCCTCCTTCTAAAGAAATCTTTCTGGCAGCATGTGAACAACGGGGCTCAGAAGCACAACAACCAAGGGGGATTATCAAAACCTGCTCACGTGAGCAACTGTATCATGGGGCACATCCCCAGCAGCAACACGAAGTAGCCTCCTGTATTTTCAGCAGGCTTCATATGGCATTACTTACTCTTTAGCACATACACTTTCTCTGCTAAGTAGCTGCTTTCTGTCAACACCGCTATGGCTGGAGTTCAGCAGTAAATAAAGCTTTCCCTGCCCTGTTCCTGCGGCTTGTCAAGTACACCGGACAAAGGTGCCACATAAATGTCACCAGTTATTTTAGGTGATTCCCTAAGGTGGAAAGCTGCTATAAAAGATGTCAAGAATAAGTGATATCTCAGAACTCACAGCAGAGACATTATCCTTTTTAGTCTCCTCTCAGAAGCCATTGCATCAGATAGATGAAAAGTTTCACAGAGGTGGCCGAGCACAAGTGTGTATTCTCCTACAGCATTCTTAACATGCTGGAGAGCAGAGAGTTCTTCTTTTATTTTTTGAATATTTGTTTGAGCATGCCAGCTGCAATCACCCTCATGACTGTTTTCTGCATTAGAAAATTCAGCCATCTACTTTTTTTTGGGGGGTATTCCCTTACCTATCTGTTGTATGTAACCACTAAAACAGTTGGGAACCCAACTTCAGCTGGGTTCAGCTGTCTTCAACCAGACCTTTTTTTTTTTCCATAACCTGAAAGTGGTGCAAGACCACACATAAACTGTGCTCACATTTTCCTACCTTGCACTTTGGTGTATTAGATTCTGAAAAGCTATGCAGGATGATGGATAGTGATTTCTCTGGTGGACTGCTGTTCAGCTTCTGAAAAAAGTGTTTGAAAATTGAAAAAAAAAATGGAATAAGAGAAGTTAGATTATATGAAACAACACTCTAGGTGATCTATCAAAACAGTTACCTCACATTTTTCCAGCTGCAGCACTGTCCAGCCAAAGTATATAAATACTTCTGGCAAGATACCAGAAATTTTTGCTAAGCATTAAGAAAGGCCTGATCTTGAAGACAAGATTGATACAATTCAGCTTGGTTGGGATAGCTGATTGTGTTTTATGTGGAATAATTTGGCTTCTAATACTATTTTCCCCAACTTTTCCTGATGTGTAAGTGAAAGAAGTGAAGGGATATTCAGCAACCCTCATTCCCAGGCCACATCTCTCCCAGAAGCAGACAGAAAGCAGCTAGTACAACTGATGACCCCCAGCTCTAATCAGCCTTCTGTGCAGCAAAAAATATCTCTCTCTCCTTGCAGTTACTCCGAGCAGCTTGCAGCTCTCAGTTTGTGCAGATGCAGTCCAGGAGACTCTGCTGATCCCACGTGCCCCAAACATGACCACTGACAGATTGGAGAAGCATGTGCTGAGCTGCCAAACTCAAAAAAATCCAAACACTTCAGCATATAGCAGAAACAGATCTCTTGTCTGAGCTGATGGAGTAGAAACCCAGCAAGTTTAAGTAGGCTGTGGCACATTGCATTAGAGCTTGAATAATGTGCAGTTTTCCTTTTAACTATTGTTTTTAGATAAGCAGTGTCATAATAAATAGACCTAGCAAGAAGCACTCATTTTTCAGCAGCAGTGAAGCACTCCAAATGAGTGTTTTCTGTTTGACAGCCCTTCTCTCCCACTCACTTCACCCACCTTCCTTCGTTCCCTCCCTCACACCAAACTTTTTTCAAAATAAACATCATTTAATTCCATTACCTTTATGTATTCAGGTCAAACGCACAGGAAGGAGTGCCAGACATCCACTGCCCTCCAGCTGTGGGCACTCCTCCTTAAATGCCTTGCATGCTACTTTGAAAGCAGTCTGATTTTCTCTGCCTCTGGATCAGAAACTGCAGGACCTCCAACGTTCACAGGAGCCTCTTCAATTCCAGGCTGTGCTGTTTTCTGCACTTGCTTTTTGTGCTGGTGTTATCCTTCAGATTTAATGCCTTTTCATTCTTGATGAATAAACATCTGAAGTATTTTCAGATGACATTACTACCTGCTCTCAGCTTGCCAGCTCACTAGATTAAAAGAACATAAACTCTCCTTGCATGACAGTCCCTATTCCCTTGATTTTCCAGTTTGCCTGGTAGGCCCTTCTCTCAATCAGGCTCATTTTCAATTAAGTTTTTAAACACAGGTGACCAGACTTGCACTCACTATTCCAAAGTCTCACCAGTGCCTTGTACAGTGGCAGCAAGACTTCCCTCTCCCTGCTGCAAATATCTCTCCCAATGCACCTTAGATTACATTTGCCATTCCAGTGGCATGCCCAGTCCAGCAGGACTCACTGCTCCTTCTCCTCCTCCTCCCCCTCCCATTTCTAGCAGATGAGCACCTGAGAAACTCAGTAAAGCAAAGGGTTGGCAAGACAGATGACCACTCCTGCTGCATCTCTTTTTTTAAGGCTGCTCAGAGGAAGAAAGAGGCCTAAATGAATCTGTAGCAGCTGTGACAGCCAGCCAAATCCTGTGAATATGTCCCACTTCCATTTGCTGAGCAGTCCCCAAGATCCAGACCAAGCCACAAACAAGAGCATCTCTTCAACTTTGGGATATTTCTCAGTTGGGAAGGAAGTGAGAAAACAGCAGCAAAGTCACACACACGCAGACACATTAGATACGACACAGAGACATTATTTTGAGTGCTATAGGTCTAAACCAACTAAGCTGATTTCCAAAGGACATGGGTATTTTTTAAATCAGGCAAAATGTGTATGAGGAAATGAGAAGATAAACATAAAATTTTGCTTTGCAAAAATATATTTTTGTTGAAATATTATCATCACTGTAAACACTTAGGAGGTTCTGCTGTAAAATAAGCAGAATTTTCTGCTGTAAAATAAGCAGAATTTTCTGTGTTCCAAAGAGAAAGCCCAGTACCCACCTTCGTTCTTTCAAACTCATTACTTTCTGTAAGAAAACCATGCCATCTTTCTATTTTAAATTGACTGTAAATTGGGCTTCACACCTGACACCTCAAAGCTGGGCTAAAACGTATGGAAATCTATTAACTTCATACCATGTATTTTAGAATTTTCTTTTCCTGCTCCGTAAGCAGCTTCCAGCGACTGGGCAGAAGACTGACAGTCTATAAAGTAACAGAGCAACTGCCTTGTTTGCACACTTGCTGTGCTCGATAAGGCCTTGAAACGCCCGATTCCCCAGAGGTCATCCTTGTTCTTTTCTCAGCAGAAAATGTCTCCTTATATTTCAATTCAGCTGTGACATATCTTTGTAAATAAAGGATACCTGGTATTTAGGTAGCGATTTCTGTGCAGAAGAATGTAGCAATGCTTTCTTCAGGGCTCACGTAAGTCATCTCACAAGCTGCCAAGAGGCAACACAGAGGTGGGGCTCCTCCCAACGCTTCCAGTTGTGGCCCCAGAGTCTGACCCCTCAGAAAGTACCACTTGCAACATCAAGCCAACACTAAGTGACAGTAAAAAACCCAAGCCAGAATTGCTGAAACCCATGATTTCCTTAAGATCTACCAGACAGATGTTCAAATGCATTCAAACATATCATAAATAATACAGGTTTCTGTTGCTCAGGAAATGAGGTAACATCTATCAGGTCACACTGCCTATCTTTATGTCAATAGCACTGTCTCAAGCCTGGTTTGTAAATGCCCTATTGTCTCTTTTCATTTATACCATTGCCGTGGATCGTGCCACAGCACATTTGTTATAAAATTCTTCAAGAACAATGATAACAAAACCAAGGCAACTACTCTCCTAAGCACTTTTTAAAAAGAGATTTCATTGAGAGGTAAAGATTGAGTTCTTCCACCCCTTTCTTTATCTGAATATGAAGATGTTATACAGATGCTTGCCTTGATATGATATTGAAAGACAATTTGAGTCCACATAATTACTGTAGAACAGTGTGTGTGTATACACACACATATAATTTTTAAATATTTGTACTTACTGATTCTACCTTTCAGATGCATTTTAGCATTCTAGGGTAATCAGCTAAGTCCTAGCCATGGATGCAAAAGTAACTACTAGACAATTCCTCACTTCATGTGTTTATTATGCATACAGTACCATAGGCTAATTCTCCCAAAACAAACAAACAAATGTATTTCTGCAACAACGTTTTAGAGCACGTCCATGTGACTCAAAGCAACCCCCAGAACTCCTTTGCACTTGATGGCAGGTTTATGGACATGTTGTATATGTCAGCCTACACCATTTTTAATAATAAAAAAAAGACACTATAATACTGTTTCCTTGTAACTGAGACAGAAAATCATTTGCTAAGAGTAAGAACATTTATTGGTTTTGACATAAAAATTCCATGCTGTGAGGTGGAAACGCTGTACTCCAAATACCGGAAGAAACGTAAAATCTCGAGGGCTATGTTCAGTAACTCTTGGTTTAAAACCAGACGCGACAGGTGCATTATTTAAGAGCTTGTCAGAGATGATCTTGTACAGCACACTACTCCAGGACTCACCTCCTCTTATCCCTGGGAAGAAGACTCTCATATAAATACATAGCTGCATGTCAAGCCCACAATGCCCAAACTATCTCACCACCACTGTGTGTGGTCACTGCAAAACACTAATAATAGAAAAAGTCTTCATTACTGAATGCAACTACTTCTCCCACAGAACCCATGTAACAGCAGGTCTTTGGCTGAGCCTCTTCTGCACACATTTGCTCTGAAAAATTCAAAAATCTTTCCTAGCAGCCATGTTTGATGTTCTTAAACATTACACCAAAACACTGCTGTACTCAGCATCATTTTGATGCCAAAAAGACATAGCAGACGCAATATAAATGTGAAATGGTTGCAGAGCAAGCTACTGCTCTGAATTTCCTGATTTCTGCACATGCAAAAATCTTTCATTCAACAGCAATTTGCTCTTCATTCTTTCAGAGCATAAATCCTCGAGTGGAAGTTAGCCATGTCAGGATTGCAGTGGGGGTGATCACAAATATGCTAGAACAGAAGAGACTCAAACGTCCTAATTGTTAAAAACAAAACAAAACACTACAAACCACTAGTAACAAAAAAAACAAAAGAACATACCAACAAAATAGTCTGATCAGGTTCTGTAACAATGAGCCAGAATTTCATCTGCATAAATTATGGGAGTACTGCTACACTTAGCACCCATTCATTTGCAAAAAGGATCTGACCTAGGTTTCAGAAGAGGATACTCCAGATACACATAGAACTGCAAAGCTGCATTCCTGTTTCCACTAACCTTTCAGGAATAAGAAACTTGAATGTCTGTAACTTGAATATGGAGAATGCAGGCCACATGTTTGTAGTACAAAAGCCATCCGTGACAAAACATTCCCGCACAAAATGACAGCCTGCAGCAGCAAGAGGAACTTAAGAATGAAAAAGGAAAGTGACCTAATGTGTGCTTAACTGAAAAACAGAAAGTACTACCTTGCACTTACACTGAACCCTGAAAGGGAGAAAAATCAGGATGATTACTTGCTTAACTGTGGTAATCCTGGATTAAAGCACTTAATTCCTACGCTGTTTACAAGCTGTTAATAAAAATATTAATAAGCAGATATATGGCAGGCTGCTTTAAAACTATATTAGTTCACTTTCAAAACTAGCTCTGGTACAAATTCAAGATATGCGGTGTTTTATTCTTTTTAAATGCAGGCTTTAAGAGTTTAAGGTAATTTCTTATGCTTGAAGAACACAACATTTTCTACAAATATTAGGTAGGTGCTTTTCCTTTTGCTAGTAAATGGAGTATAACCCTAGCCTTTAAAATATGTGAATGGTAAAATAAAAGTTGTCTCCTACATAACAACAGGCAAATTCCATCTCTTCAGACAAGAGTAATGACTAACAGAAAGCATCTGTACAGAATTCATCTTCACAAAGCATTAGCATACTAAGTAGCAGAGAATCTCCATTTGGGTGAAAACTTACAACATTTTGGGGGATATCTGGAAAACTCCTCTTCCCTGTTTACTGTAAGGAATCTGAGAGCTCTGAGGAACAAGTAACAGCATTTCCTTCCACTCTTCTCCACTGACACAGATCCCAGTCACTCACAGTGCAGATAAATGACCTGATCAGCTTAAGGTTTGTTTTAGAATTTCAGAGAAACGAAAACTGGAATTTATGAAACAGCAGATAGCATGGACTGGACCTCACAGCACGATAGCATTACACCTCCAGGAGTTTGTAACATGCACATCAGTTTTAAATACAAGCTACGGGAGAAATATTTAATTCCAATATCCACTTTCCATTTCCTTTTCTCCCACTGCGACTAGCACAACTTCCTCCCTACTGAATTGTGTACAACATTTCTTCTACTTCACTTTATTTTTCTTACCCTAATATTTCCCATTGTTCACGTTAACCTGCAGCCTAACTCTGTTGAGTTCTTAACAAAAAACCTATTGTACTCAAGAGACGTCTTTGCATGGGTAGGAGGATGTTTCATCCCTTAATGACAAAATCCAGGTGTCGTATTCCAGTACATCATCCCTCACCCATATTCTGCTGAACTCCGCAAACTTCAGCAGGCCCGGCAGCTGGAGTTGTTCTGAATTTCTTTCTCATGGAGGTATGGAATAACATAAAGCTTTGTATCAGATGAGAAACTAAACAAATGGGAAGTGGCAAATTCCTAGGTGACATGGCTGAAGTCTTGGGGCCTTCAAGAGTTGATACCTCCCAATGCTGAGAGCCACAGTAGTCAGTAAACTGAGAAATTACATATTGACTAATTTTGTTGACTGGGAAAAACGTGGTGAAACAGGACATTGTCCATGAGTGACAGCATGTATCTGCACTGGCACGCCCTCTGAACATCAGTTCACCTTACAGGTAGCATTCTGCATACTTAAGTGAGATTACTGTACACAAAAGAACACGGGAGGGAAGAAAGACTTAGAAAAATACATATTAGAAGTTACTTATGTTTAATGCTTAAAAGTCTGAATGCACAAACAATAATCTACCATTATAGAAGTACTGGTGGTCAATACAATGCATTAGAACTATGTACAATGACACAGTTTAGTATCAAAATCTTTCTACAATGTAGAATATTACGAAACTGTTAATGACATCAAACACTAAGCACTTAAGACACCATTTTTTGCTACCACATTTGGAACTTCAATGAACAGTCCATTTTAACTTGCAGCATCAATCCATTTCTAGTACGAAATTAAGTAATTTTCTACTTATACAATAAGATTTATCTACACGGGTCTTTTGATTTTGATCCATAGCAGCAAAGGCACTGTACATCAGCAGATCCACAGACTTAAAAGATTTCTTTTAAAGCATTCAAAAAAAAAAAAAAAAAAAAAAAAGTCACAGATCATAGTTTAACAGCAACAACAACAACAAAAAAAGATAACATGTCTCTGGCACAATGGCTCAGTCTACGTCCATTTTAGGGACATCCAATTGAGACTTGGATTGAACTGCTGGCAAACAAAACAAGTCCTTTTCCCAAGTGAGAATCCATTCCTTTTTATATGTCGGAATGAGTGCTCTTGTAAATCCTACCTTAGAGGTCATTGCTTTTGTAGTTTGTATATTGGTAGGCATCCATTTTTATTTCAGTGCAGTTTCCAAAGAACATATCAAATATTTTTCATAATCTCTTGTAATTGAAAAATTGCCCAAAGACACATATCCCCATTTTCAAGGAAACGTTGCAAAAGTTTCCAGAAGTTACAAAGGTGATTCTTTGAGGCAACTTATTGTACTCTCTACAATATAACAAAGAGAGGTGTTTATATTAAAAAACCTAGCTTGACACCAAAATGCTTTATGTTCATCAACAAAAAAGCATTGAGAACAAATCTGTACACAGGATGCTATATTAACATTGCAAATATATAAATTAGCACATTCTTACTTAAAGTGAATTTATTTTAGATGTGAACTGAATTTGCCATTCATCACAGGCATGTAGATTACTGGCTACAGTTTGCAATTTCCTAAGTTTCCAAGACTGTCTAAAATAGTTAAGTTACAGCATCTTCCCACCAAATAATTATACTGTAATAACACTTAGAGGTCTTATCCAAGAACAGGACTAAAAAATATAACAAAGTTTTTTTTGTTGGTTTTGTTTCTTTTTTTTTTTTTTTTTTTTTTTTTTTTTTAAATAGAAACTACAAGCCTATTTAGTGTAGCTTTCACTATCTCCTGAACATCCTTCTCCAAAATCCCCAATTTATCCACTAGCAAAAAAGCAAAGTATTCAATGCACCTTTTAAACTAAAGCCGGGCCAGACAGCTTTATTTAGTCAGTTCATTGTTAGAAAGCCTTCTTTACACAAAATAAATACATTACAGCTATCATACATAATTAAAGAGTCAGGTTCACTGTTAAGTATGCTTATTCAATCTTCTCCCAAATAGCTATCTGACAGTTTGGTATCACAAGTTCTTAATGAGCATTCACAAATCAATAGCAATTTAAGAAGGTCAAAATAAATTCCACAACTGCGATGAGCATTTAAGTTCTTAGTTTAGAAAAGGAAAAAAAGAAAAAAAAAAAAAAAAAAAAAAAAGAAATACAGCAAAGTGCTAGGAGAAGGAGTTCTGCCTGCGTTTAGATTTGTCTCTAATAAATAACTTCATAGACTGTAGCTTTCTTGTCCCCAGAGCCAGTGACAATGTACTTGTCATCCACAGAGATATCACAGCTAAGCACGGATGAGGATTCTTTGGACTACAAGAAAAAGAGAAAAAGAAAAAAGAAGAATTACATCTTTTCAGTCCTTCAAACCAAAAGAGCCTGAAAATTAATCAGAAGAGTTTATAGTCAGGGAATACACAGAAAGCTCACTTAAATACCAGCACTACAGGTTTGAATCTGAAGTGAAAAGGTGACAGCTTTTGCTACAAGACTTTCTACAAATTTGTTTCATCTAAAGCTCTATGGCAACACAAAAGGGCAGCAAAAAAGGAAGGGAATGTTTTATTTAATAGACCTAGAGATAACATATCAATCCATCAAAAACAAGCAGTCCCTTCTATACGCTCTACAAGCTATGAGCATTTATTAATAGTTTATACATTAATCTTTGGATAAAAATAAATTGAAAGAAATCTTATTCTTCCTTTTCTCATTTTAATTTTTATGGAGAAACACCACAAAACAATCCAACAGAAGTAATTATATCTCATCTCAGTATTTGCCCAACAGTGAAAAAAAGAACACCAAAACAACTGCACAAATAAACTTACATTATCAGCAAAGATGCAAATATAGAAAAGACACAGTAGTGTAATAGGAAGTAAATGGAAGATAGGATACAACAGGGTGCAATAGCTTTGTGCCTTTCCCAGCTATTCTGCCTTTTTTCAGATGATGTCTATGTACTGCCATATTTTACGTGCTGTGTTAGTGCATTTAGTGTTTCCTGTATATATATGCCAACATTTTCTTTTCTGCCTCTCTCTGCAAGAGCTATATATTACCCAAATACACTATATTTTTGCAAAGAAACATTACTGCACTACAGAAGTTTCTTTCTCTACCCCTCATTAAGAAAGCTGCAATGGGATAACAGTTTCAAGCAAGTTCCTTGAAAAGACTTTTCTGTGGGAAGTCATTCCACCACTGAATACTCTCCACTACTAAAACTCAGAGCTTAGACTTCCCAAGTCTAATGCCAAGACAAAATGTACTGCTGTTCTGGAAGACAGAATCATTACAGGTATCAGTACAGGTGAGATCTGATCATTTAAGTAGGAACACCAGCTAGCTTAATTTAAAAAGTCCCAGCATAGAAATACCAGTAAGCGAAAGTACATGACAAAAATCCTGCTTTCTCTTAATGGCACTGAAGTGCTATTAAAACCAGGCACAGAAGGATTAAAAACTGCTGAAAAGCTACAGTTTTTAATTCCATCCAACAGGATCCCTCCATAATGATGTAGTCTTCAGTTCACCAGTGTGCCTGTCCAATCCACTGAACTTATGCACCTCATCTAAGAAAAACACATGTTGAGTACGACTTTCACTAGTTCAGCTACAAACAGGACCTTCAGTGAATGCTGATCTAACATGACTTGGGTTATGCACAAGAAGGTTAAAAAGAAAGACAGTAAAAACAACTTCAGAATAAATGGTTACTTTATTGTAAGAGATAAATTACTAAAATGTTAGAAAGGACAGAAGTATGTCTCTTTAATTACCGAATATAGCAATTAGCCAGGAACTTCCATTTAAAAACTCCTTAAGCTAATGACAGACTGTGAGATGTGCATCTCTACTGCACTATAACGTAATGTGGAAAATAGCTTTTAGTAGATTATTACCTGGAATATACTGGCTCCATAAGGTGTTCTCCAGGCATTAAGAAGATTATCTTTTCCAGTGCTTACAAACCATTTGCCTGCAACAGATTGTTTAAATGTTATTGTTGCTTTTTCCTTTCAAAAAATGCACCCCAAGCAACAGATCAGTCATAAGAACAACACATTCACACGTTAATGAAAAACATATCAAAAGAATAGTCACATTTTAAACCAGTAACACTAAGAGGTTTGGTGACAACACAGGGAGTTTCTACAGAAAAAAGGAATGAATTTTTGAGTAGTTTTAATGCTTAACTTCAAAATCCAACTCTTAAATTTTCTCTAAATCTCTAATTTCATCTACAGGCATTGTTGAAAGAATTTTACAGGAAGGAAGGAAAGAAAATACTGGCATGGAAGTATTTCCTTACCACAGTGAGCAAATTTGAGTGACAACACACAGCTCTCATGAAGATGTAGCTGATACTTGTCCGGTTTAGTAACATGCAGCACTTCGACATTACTGTTCTCCATTCCTACTGCCAACCATTCACCAGTTGGACAATAGCCCAGCGAGAAGATCTGGAATTAGCACAGCACATGCTTCAGTCAGTCAGGAAGGAGCTCCAGATATTCTAAACTGACTTCTTGCTACACTGTTAACACTATGCAAAAACAGATCATAGTCTGCTACAGTGTTAAAAAACACGAAAATCCAATTACTATAGTAATCAAGATAAATTAGTTCATGTAAACAAAGCTCAATTAAAACTGTAATAGCAAAGCACTGAATCAAGCTATAAAAGTTAATGTCCTAGCTTATCTGACAGCATTTAAAAATATTTTTGTAAAATATTTTTGAACAAGGACCTACAGGAATGGGAACAGATTGCACTCAGGAACACTTTAATCTGGCAATTATTTTATAAAAAGGATTCTCCACTGCTTTCGTAGGAGAAGTACTAATCTGTCAAAGAGAAATAATCCAGAAAGATGCTTAGCCAGCACACAGAAAAAAAAAAAAAAGAGCATGACGCTAGATTATTTGGAGTGGTTTTGAGTCTGTTTTTTTCATTATTATTGTTATTATTATTTTATAGAAGCGTTTCTTTTAGAAAACAATGACACATTTTTCTGAATATGCTGAATCTCCAAAGATTGCACCTGTGATGTGAAATCATGTTGCTGTAGCTGTCTCCCTTCTCTCAGGTCCCAGGATCTGACTGTGTTGTCCAAGCCTCCTGTCCAAAGCTTGGTTCCATCATTAGAAATGTCAATGCAGCTGGCTCCATCTGTGTGACCCTGAAATTGTCTGAAAATATAAAAAGATTCACACATTCTCATACCAGAAATAATCAGTTCTGATTATTTACTCAGAATAATTCCTTTTTCTTTTGGTCTCTGAAACTCTATCTTTACAGGAAGGAAAAAGGTAAATTGCCATGGAAATCTGAAGGAAAAAGTTAAATTGCCATGGAAATCTAAGATTAATCTCAACTCTGGGATGGCCATATGAGCTTTGTGATGAATTGACAACGCAATTAATCACACCATACAGCCAAGTGTTAATTCGATTTTCAGAAGCATTCTTAATGAATTAGGTATTCTGAGGGCCTTTGCTGCTATTTAATACCTATGTTTTGACTGGAAATACCACATGCTCCTGAAAGAATGTTGCATGACTGTCAAAATTTGTTTGCATTAAGGAGAATCTGAAGGACAATGATAATTTTTCTTCTTTTAAGGGCAGTCCAAATGGAAGCATCAGAGGGTAAAAGCCTGTCTTTGTGTGCAATATTTAAACAGTATACCTTATAGCAACATGTACACAGTGCAGAGTACAAAGGTCTGTACGAGTGGCTCCTAACTATCTTAATGGTCATTATCACTGAACATCAACCCCAACTCCTAAGAAGCCCAGGTGTGCAATGAAGTGATTTACACACATTTGTATCTGAGACATATTTGCAGACAAATCTGCTGGAACACTGATTAAAGATATTGGAGTGTGAGCACAGTGTATTGCACGGAAACAAAGAAATCCATCTGTTCAAAAAACCTACAGCAATTTCAACACCAAGTGATCTTTAGCAATTACCAGTTAGGAAGCAGTTTGGCAGGCTTGAAATTATGAAACTCTCAAAACCCACAAACAATTAAATAGATTTCTGTCAAAGTACTAGTCATTGCCTAGCACAAAGTACATAGTTATTGCCTAGCAATGAAATAGCAGGAGCAACTATGCTGACACCACAAAGAAATGAGTGCATTTATGCAGAAGAGCATGTAAGGCTATGTTTAATTAATTCTTCACAACCCGGTGATCTGGTTCTGTCGACCTACCTCACCAAAGTCTGGTTATGCAGATCCCACACTGCAATATTCCCATCACTACAGCAAGAGAAGCAGACCTTGGAATCGGGGCTGATCGCTAGGGCATAGCAAGCTGGAGCAGAAGATGTCAGCTCCGCTTTAATGCGTGGAGTTGGAGCTGCCAGGTCCCAAATGGATAACGTGCTGGCTTCTCCACCAACAATCAGGGTGCGGCCGTCAGGGAGCAATCTGCAGGAACGGATGTAGTTATCTCTGTTCTGTGGAGACAGAAACCATCGAGAGATTACTCATGAGGAAAGGAAAACAGCATTAACATGAGAGCAGAAATCCATAAAAGTATTGTATTCCCTCCTGGTTTTAATGAGCCATTTATACTTATGACAATGATAAAGTATATTAATGCCAGAAAATTACATGACATTAGGGAAGTACTTAAACTTGATCTACAAAATTCAGTAGCGAGAGATATTTAATCTTAATTAGCATCAAAATGCAAAGACCTGAACCCAACTCCAAACAATTCAAGACAGCTGTATTCAACAGCTTGTGCAGAAAGTTACATTTTCATATGCAGTTTATTTCAGCACATTAACCCCTCGGCATGGAAGAGTACCAAATTCCCTGCACATCCCCCTGCTCTGCTCCAGTGAGACTTGCTGCCACCATCTAGGAGATGTCAGAGAAAAATATTTGGGCAATTTTCTTCATTTGTGTAGTGATTTGTGTAGCAATTCATTATATGTCTACACGTGCTGCACTGTTCTCATTTTATTTCCTTTGTAACAAGAAGCAACATCTTACCAAAAACTGGTAATGACATGAGAAATACTGCTAACAATGGTTTGTCTTGTTAGCACATTCAAATAATTTGTGAATAACACTCTGGGATATTTTTAATTGTCACATTAAGACAAGGCAATGCATTCACACACATGCACAAACATAAAATACGTGACTATCTTCAAATATTCTCTGAGAATACAGCTGCAAGACAGCAATTTTTAGCATGATGGGATATCAAGCTTTAACACTGCCAACAAATGTCAAAGTTTAGAAACAATATCTGCTGTACTGTCTTTGATCTTTCCCTCTTCCAATACAATTTTAGGATATTAAAGATGTTTTGATTCACTGGGGGGAAAACAACACGAGTATTACAAGGAACATACTTCAAACTGCATTCTAAAAGAAATAAGATTACAAATAAAGTATCAAGCTTTGATACCAATGACAGAACACAAATAGCCACTGTTTTTTGTACCTTAACAGTATCATTTCAATCTTAACACAACCTGCTGTCGTCTTCTACCATCGTAAGCTACCATTTACTTACCAGGCAGTCGAGCTGAGAGACAGGGCTCTTGTTGCCAGGGTGGCTGATATCCCAGACTTTGACACACCCCTTGCCACCCGTGTACACATGTCTCGTGGGGTTGCTGATGGTAACTGCACACACAACTTCCCCATGGTTCAGAGTGTTGATTTGACGGGCATGGCGAGGGATTCCTGGACCGATGAGGGCATCGGGAGGGAAAGGAACAGGCTGCATCTGGCCATCTGCACTTACATGAAATGAGTATGCCCTACAAAGGAAAAAACATAGGGAAAGAGAACAAACAATACAAAGTTTTTCTTCAAGCCTATTTCAGAAAACAGAATTTTGTATGTGTTTCCACTACGGGCATTCAGATTGTCACTTAGCTCCTTTCAAAGCTTTTTTTCTATAATATAAGAAAGAAATTATTTAGACATCTGTAACCAGGATTTCAAGTGAGATACATAACACAGCAATGCATGGGGAGACCACTGCCTGCACAGAAGGGAAGGACAGGTCAGGGTCCACTGAAAGACAGAAATAGATAGCCAGTTGCAGTAGACCTCTGGGGGCAGCTGAGTGCCAGATAACATTTGGTTGCTCTAACATGTGGACTTCAGCTGGATCACTACCTAGTTGCTTCAGACACACTGCAGGTTCCACACAGTGTTACCGAAGCAGTGAAACCACCACTAGGAAGGGATTAAGCCCCCAGGTAGGCTTGCTGACATCTGACACGACAGACCAGCAAAAATGTATTGGAATTTCCTTTCTTTCTTTTTCCTTTTTTTTTTTTTTTTTTTTGTGTGTGTGTGTGTGTGTGTGTGTGTGTGAAGCTGACACAACAACTACAAATCCCAATTTCTCTTGCCAGAATTAGGACTCTCACTGAGAAAGAATGTGTTGTGTGACTGCCAGTTATGCCACCTGTGAATAACCTATCAACAGCTTCATCTCAAAATATTTCCCAAGGAGAACAGTTACGTTGTGAAACTGTCTTGTTCTTCAATGCTTCTTGACACATCATATCTATTACAAGACTATAAACATTACAAGAGGGTTCACCTACATGCACTAAAGGTAACCTTAACAGAAAGCTTTAATTTCTTTAGACTTAAAACATCACAGAAGTATTGATAAAAACAAACAAAAAACAAAACAAAACAAAAAAGTCACTTTATGATACTACCTAGAAAGCTCATTTCTTTAATTGTTGCTTGACAGTCACTGAAGAAGGCAGGCTTCACAATTCAACTACTGAGTTTGTTATTTAAGATTCATAGTATATTAACATCAGAACAGTAATTTTCATCAAGATAAAATGCAACTGCATTTTCGCCTTCCTGCCCTATTCCCAAAGCTTTACCAACTCTTCTCATCCTGCTCTCCATTTCTTGTTCTGGCAGGCCTGAGTGACACATCATATCATCATTCCCCATTTTTTGACATTAAACACATTCAGGAAAGGTAGGACAGATTTCTGTGGCTGTCAGAAGCAGCAAACTGCCAATATGAGTAGAATCTTGGTTTCAATTATCACTACAGAAATCTGAAATAACTTTCTCATTATTTCCTTAATTCCTGTTCACTGCAGTAAAGTACTGAAAAAAAAAGAAGCTAAATTTCTAACAAAACAAGTGGAACTTCATTATCATCTTCTCTGATTTTTGTATAAAGTTTCAGTCATTCTGCACAGAGCCATGCTCGAGACTTTCTATATTATTCAGAGAGATTCGACTAGGCTTATTAAGCATACAGAGAACAAATTTGAACAATTACAGAAATAAAGCTTAATTCTGGAGAAATTAATAATTACATTATTCTCATCCCATCCATTATTCCCATCAGCATGTGTGGTTAAACTGTTGCTTTTTAATTGCTCTTAAACACTGAGAAATTCACACAATGTATTACTTAAGTAACTTAAAAATATCTGACACTACAAATAACAATAAACACTTAGTAATTATTTCTTCTTTTCAAATTACCCATTTTTTCTATCTTCTCTGTGAAATATGTCTGAACTGGAAAGACAATTATTTGTAGGTAGATCCCTGACACACCACACTTAAGGGATCTGTTTCAACTAACTGCTCCATTTCAGCTAACATTCAACAGCATAGATTTTCAGAGCTTTTGTCTTAAAGGAAAAAAAAGTGTAAATTACAAAACAACAGTCCTGATAGCTGTGAAAAATACTCTACTTAAAAATTAAGATAATCATGCTAAAGGAATCACAGATTTCAAATTCAGATTCCAAGGCTGACAAATATTTAAATGCAATTGTGAATTAAAAGAGTCATCAGTACATCAGTGACCACTCAAAAAAAACCTTCCAGATGCAACAAAAGTTGAACTCACTTGACTTCAGATTCCCTCATCACCACATGTTAAATGTGAGCAGAAGGTCTGCACAATTAAAGTTTCTCAGACCAGACAAGCATAGCTTAACATAGCTGGTTACCCTTCCTGGAGCCAGCTTCATGATGGATGAACTTGAAGAGTGCAAACACCTGAACGTTACGTCTAGAAATTTCTAAATTTCCACTGCATGTGTAAGAAGAAAATCTCCATCCTGCAGAAATTCTTAATGTAAACAGCTGATCTGGAATCTGTTGCACATCAATTTTCAAACTCAAGTTTCAAACTTCAAATTTTAAAAAAATCTATCAGGGCAGAATAACTGGCAGAATCAACTGAGGTGAACTACTGTATGCAGTCTAAGAGAGTTTGACAAGGTGTATGAATTTAGTGGTAAGTTTGTACAAAAGGGGTGTCACACAGGAAGTGGAACTGGGGACCCTCACATAAAACTCAGATCAATATTGTTTGCATCAATGCTTTATTTTTCTCCTCTCTAACTCAAGAGGGATGTGAGCACAGAGCTCTTCATATCTATGTAATTCTTTTTCTGAGACTCACAACAAGTGATGCGTGGTAGAGCAGGTCACCTTTTGCGGTCAGTTCCATCAAGGATGAATTTGAACATTATGATACAATAATTCTTTCCAGTATTTTCAATCAAAGGAAACATTTCAGTGTTCCTTTCTCTGCACACTGCTGCCTGTAACAGCTGGTAAGTTTGCAAGTAATTGCAAGGCTTTTGTGAACAAAGAAATCATTTTTTAAACTGAAAAGCAGAGTACAGTGGAGAAGGAAAGCCAAGATCCCACTCCAATTTGTATTTCTATGTAAGACCAACTAGTCAGATTCAGCATATAACACCCTGAAGCTCAGATCCTTTCTCTGTCCCCTTTTCTTTACTCTACCCAATACTTGCCAGTTGCTATTAATCCTCAAAACAAATTTGCAAATACCACTTCAAGATTAAATAGTTTCTCCTTCCTTTGCCAAACATCTATATTTATTCTAATTCACAATAATTTTCAATAGCTAAGGGCAATTCCAATCAACAAGGGAACACAACTTTAACAGATGAATAATTTGTAAAGTTGAATATTTGATACTCACGGTTTTCCTCCAGGGATGCCCGTGAGATTGGGAGGGATGCCTGGGACTCGCATGTGATGATGTGGATCAAAACCAACCTACAGTTTTCCCCAGGCAAAACAAAAAGGTATATTAAAGATGGAGACAGGCAAAAGAAGACAGTTTAATTCTCTTTCTCCATAGCAAACTTCCTGAATTACAAAGGCTAGATTTACCCCAGAATTCTTACATTCAAAATGAATTACTTAACAGCAGCAAACACTTACCACTGGAGATCTCCCATAAGCTGCAGCTGCTGCAGCCGCTGCAGCTGCTGCACTCATCTGAGGGGAAATGTTGTGTAGACCAGCATAGGCAGCTCCAGGACTGGTCAGTTCTCCATTCATACCAGCATGTGGCACAATACCAAATGGAGTTGGATAGGGACACGGCACTGCCATAGGTGTCCTTAAACCTGAAGCTATTGAAGCAAAAAAGGGAGAAGTCACTCAGCCATGCCAGACCCATCAGAAGAAATATGAGTTTCTCAAACAGTACAGTACATATACTGATATAACACAGCATATTTGTATGTATATAAATATGCATCTACATATCTATATCTCTCTATACATACATATATATATATGCTGTTTAAAGTGCTGAAGACCCAACTCGGCATCCAGTTTAAGTAGCAGTAAATTCTGATGCCAATGTACACTGGAAGGAAGCAGGTTTTGGGATGAATGGAAGCATCTTCACAACGCTGAGGCAGATCAACGCTCACCTAGTGGGTCCACACCTGGAGGTTTGCCTGGCACGGGCCTCAGTCCGGGAGTGGAGTTGCTGCCTGGAGTTGGTGCATCAGTCCGTGGAGTTGGGGTATTTGATTTAGATACAGGAGTAGTAGATTTCTCATTCTAATCATCAGAAAGAAGAAGGGAAAACAGTGCATTAGTTGTTTTACTTTTCTGACTAGTTGCTGTAAAGCAAGTGGAAGACACAAGTGCACATCTAATCAGTGAAATCTAGCTTTTGGGTTTGGGTTTCAAAAGTCACTGGCAATGAAAACTAAAGAGACACTGAAGAAGACAGAATGGTTTAGGAATTAACTACAGCTTTCACAGCTTTCATTGCCCAAGGCATCTATGTGATACTGAATGAGGTCAGTGACTGAAGATCACTGTGGCTTGGCAATTATATTGGCAGCACATGTTAAATCCGTCCAGTGGTCAAAGACCTGCTCATACTACAAGCTTATTTGAGGAACCACTGCCTTATAGATAAGAAGAGCAGAAAAAAAGCACAACTGACCAACAGCTCACACACAAACATGGTACTGGTAACATAAGGTAGAGACAGTGATGGGCATTAAGTCAGGGACTGTGCACTGCTGCTCCTGTGACAAGCTTGTTTATCAGACAGATTGCTGACTCTTGGGCCTGAACCTGTCATTCCATCACCTTTCCTGAGCACTACATTCACTTTAAACTTTCTTTTATTTATTTTATTTCTTTAAGTAATCACATACCCTGACCTGTGAAGAACACAGAAGGGAGTTACTATGCAGCTCAGAAATGTGATTAATTTTGGCCACAAACAGGAAAGGAAAGCATACCCCCGACTTGCTGGCAACTCTTTTTTTGCCTTGTGATTTACGATATAAGTCAAGGAAAGCTCTTGTAAATGACAGATTACTTTTTAGATAGAAAATAAAAATTATTGTTGTTGTATATGGCCTGGTAATTCAAACAAAGCTAACAACCAAATCACGTCCAAGCAAAACTGAATTTGCTATAAACCACAGGCACAGGCAAACAGATCAAGGAACCCCTGTGTACTCTTATTTATTCTAAGAATGACAGTTTTTCATATTGGGGAGGAGAAAAACATCTCTCAACACAGCGCATCTATCATCTACCCACACCACCAATGAAAACCTTTTCCTATCCCTCCAAAAGGCTGTGGACTTCTTCCCTTCTGTTTTATAAAAATTACTTAAAAAACAAAAACAAATTTTAAACTAATGCTTCATAATGCTTTACTGATAGTTGTACAAATTCAAATGGTATCCAGCTAGAAGTCTGGTAAGCAACTATTTCTGTGTATTAACTCAGGTCAGGTGAATTCAGATGCACTTACAAGGCTAAGTTCTTTGGATTTAGAGGAAGGAGTACTGCTGGAGGATGCAATAGACGCTGGACTAATTGGCGCATCTTTCTTCAGCAGTCGAGTCTTGTCCAAGCCATTCTCCCTTGGAGAGTGTGCTGGGCTCCCCCGTGGAGAGGAAGGATCCTAAACATCAGCAATGCGGATTACTATAAAAAGTTCATACTAGCCAACAGTGCTCGTCCTGAGCAACTCGCACTTTGGAGTGAAGCTCTTCCATAAAATGTGACATGTTCGTTTAGCCCTTCAGCAATTTATTGATTTTAAAATTTTATCAACTATGTATAACAGATTTTTAATTTTATTTTTAAGAAAGTCTTAAAAATTGACATTATTGAACATCAAAAATGATGTTTGAAGTCTGTGGATACTGAAATAGGAAATTAAGTCTCATTCTTTAAGTGTCGAGCTAGAAAGGTTTGAGGCATGTGGCAGACCTGATAAATTCACAAAAGAAGTGAAGACCAGAGTGAAAGAAAACACCATTTATGAGCTGAACTGGGCTGGATTCAGAGCACACTTTTGGGACGTACAAGTAACAAAAAATGTCTTTTGTACAAATAAGTGTTACAGATCTGTTTTTTATCCTAAAGAGAGACATGATTGGACTCCCTCAACCTGGCTCTCTTATGAAGGCAAAGACTGTAATCTTATTCATACCCAAAATACATAGATAGTATTGAAGACACCACCATCTAACCCCCACTACTGTAAGGTAAAAAAAAAAAAACACCAAAAAAAACCCGCCTAAACAATCAAACAAATGAAAAAAAAAAAACACCAAAAAACAAAAAAACAAGCAAAAACATTCTGTGTACCTCATTGGAAACATCAACTACCAAGTTGTCATCACTCTTTTCACCATCACTGTCCTGCAATAAGACACAGTGTGTAAAAAAATACATATTTAATACCCTGAGTTTCCTAAGTAAAAAGTAAGTGAAAGAAATGGAAAGCTGTTCACAACTACGTAATATAGCCTGTTTTTAAACCAAGATTTATCCAGGAATAAAACTGCATTATTTAGGTCACCTACAGTGCTTCTCCTTAAAAGATTTCTAGCTGCAGTTAAGTTTTCAGATCAGTGGATAAAACAGAGAATGAAAATCCTCATCCAAAGTTGCACTGCACCAAGAAGTGGAGACAAGCTAGACCGCAAATTTATCAAGTCCCAGCCTAATTAATGCTCTATCCTCATGCACTGCCTTCCACATGTTCTTTATTTATGTCATCAAAAACGCTATCAATCCTACACATACAAGCCTTCCAACCACTGTAAATGGTAGGTACAGACAGTAAGAACATAGTAAAATCCTGAACATCAATTTTAAAATTAGTTATGCAGTAGGAAATGGGTGAAATTATAAAGGAACATTTAAGTTTAACAGTACAGAATGTAATTTTTTACTCACATAACGAGCTGCTATTTCCTTCTCTTCTGTTTTCTGTTTTTTACTCTCTGAAGAATAATCTGTCGAATTTCTGTGCTTTTCTGCTGTTCTGAAACTGGCTGAGGGAGATACAGAAGAGCTCTGCTTTTTGAAAAGAGATGAAGAAAACACATCAGATGCTCCTTCCAAACAGGACTTTTTCTGTCAAATTACCTCAACACAACTTAACCCAGCAAGATGATTTAGAGCTGTTCTTAAGGACAGCACTTTGGGTTTTAATCAGCAATAGCAACCCAGCAAGTTTCTTGTGTTAGAAGTGCCCAGTGCACTGCAAGAGACACAAATAAAAGAGATCAGTTTACTTGGAGGAGTTGATATCTGCAGTATTAGTAAGATGACTGTAGAGCTACTTTGGACCATTTTGTGAATACTTTCTGGCTTGTTTCCTGTATAAATATGCATGGTTAAATCAATACTGACCTCCCAGAAGAAGTGTGTATGTATATGCCTGCAGAAATCACAACAAGAACAAAGACGGTTCAAGCTAAGACAGAATCACAGAATCACAGAATCACAGAATGGCCAGGGTTGAAAGTTACCTCAAGGATCATGAATCTTCAACTCCTCTGCCACACACAATGCCACCAACCTCCCCAGCTAGATCAGGCTGCCCATGGCCCCATCCAATCTGGCCTTTAACAACCTCTCCGGGCAGCCTGTTCCAGCACCTCACCATTCTCTCTCTAAAGAATTTCTCTGTACTCATTTTAGTCCAACAGCTTTTGCAGTTTCCAGTTGTGCCTGCAGGACAGGAATACAGTGCAGTGGCTCAGGGAAGTCTTTTGCTATTCTGTGGACATCACTTATTAATGATGGTTACAGAGCACATTTATGGGATGGGAAAGAATGGAAGGTAATTTGCACTTTGGGCGCTGTCATTCAGCAACTCTGCTTTACTTCTTTAAACAATCAAGATGACATTTATCAATTCCTATGATATTTCCAGAGCTTGGTGGAGCCTGTATGTTCATACACAAACAAGGAAGTAATGAAAGATGCAAAATTTCTTCTGGGATTGATTTTAGCAGCAGCAGCAGCTTTTGGCCTTAACTCAAGAAAGCATTTAACCAGACACTAAGCTTTATCTCACAATGAAGTCAATGGTTGAATGTACATAACTAAGGATGTGTTCTGGTATTTTGCAGAATTGGAACTGACAGGTATGAAGATGAAAATAATCCTCAGTTTAAACCCTGCTGGCTGTCTGCATCTCTCTATTCTCCTTACGTAAGATGTTGAGGGGAACAACTAAAGAAGTCCTTACTGCTGGATTTTAGACCCTCTTGCACATGCAGAAAACACTGGCATTGAGATTTTCTTCCATGTCTTATAATAATTTGTTGTTCTTCAATACAGCTGTATAGTACAGCACTCTGGTTTGAGGGTTAACTGCATGCCTCCGTAAGTATATTTTATCACAATCACCAGGAACACAAACCCCAGAAGTCAGCATTTATGCTCTGCAACTCCTGTTCCATTGCTGTTACTGAATGTCTTATTTCCTCAACATGCTATACCACAAACTTCTGGCAATAATTAAGAACACTTAACCACAAGTTAAGATGCAGTCATTGCTCAAGTCACATAACAGAACGTTTCTCCTTGCCTGGACACCCAGCTGCCACTTCTTTAAAATTTCCAGTTCTTGTCAACAGTAGCTCAGATTAATGAGTGGTAGAACTTGAAAAAAAATCTTCAGCTTTCTTAACTGGTGACTGTTATTTATTCTTCTGAGTAAAAGCATAAGCTTATTCCTTACCTGAGTAGAAACAACAAATTTTAGTGAAAAGCCAGTGCTGAGCACTGCCTGTGTCTTTCTCATTTCCCTCCCTCTTTCTCCTTTTGGCAGCATACATGGATTTCCTACCCTGAGAAAAGAATATCTTAAAACATGTTCAATGGTTTAGCTTTAAAGTAGATCATTAATCAACTGTTACACTGTAAATGACAAATTAAAAATGCTATTGCTTGCTCTGAAGAGAAAATGCATGTTAAGGCATTTGGAGACAGTAGTGACAATAAGCACAGAATCCTTAAAAATAGAGGCTAAGTATAAACACAGTATTAAATGAACTGATAGCTTGAAAAATGTATTTGTTTACTGCAATGATATAGCACAGTCTTTTGCAAAAGATTTTAATAGCAGACTCCTATTACATTTATATTAATTTATAATTTGGGAGGCGGTAGCTTGTAATGTGAATTCAATTCATTATTTCTCAACTTCACCCTACAGAAAGCAAATTACTTTAAAACGAAGAAAAATAATCACCAGTAAACTACAAATTAGACTGATGTCTGAAGAATTAAAGTAAATTACTGCACTTATTTAAATAGAAATACTTATTTTCATGAATTTGAAACTATATAGTTTCATTTTTCACAATCTAGTTAGCTATGTGCTACAGATACCATTTTAATCTTTGATTTCACTGCTTAATAAAGTAATAAATTAAAGCTTCCTACTAGAATGATAAAGTAGTTAATTATCTCTAGCACATAAAGGATGAGTACCACATTGGGCACTGGAGCAATGCACACTGCTTAATGGCTTTACTGCTTCAAAGATGGATCAGACTTGATTCTGATATGAAAATATGGCATCCCACCTGGCATTTGTAGAAAAAATGTTGACAACTAACCTAATGATAGCTGATGGGGAGAGTGAGCAAATCAGTGGAGTGAAAGGAAGCATTAGAATCTCAATTGCCAAACTGAAATTTGGCCAGTGAATTTGGACTAACATTATTTTATCTAAAAAGCCAATTACTACTCAACAAATTAAACATTCTTGCTTTTCAGGTTACTAGTAGATCTGTAAGGATCTACCTATATATGGGGTGTAACAAGTCTTCATGGCTTCCACTGACATCAAATTCTTACATATTAACTCTGTACCCACACACATTCTAGTTTCCATGTCTGCAAATCGATGTATTCCAATTCTTCATATTTGCAAGCTGTGAGGCAACAACCACTGAAGTGAACCACTTAGCTCACCAGATTCTGCACTGTTTCTCAATTAAAACATCAGTGCTGTCCTAATATTGCCTTTAAGAAATGGGAGGAGAATGGCTACTGGGACAAATTAAAAGATTCAGCATTATGCTTTGGCAGGCAGCAACTTAATGGGCCAGAGTCCTCATTCTAGTGACTATG
Organism: Lagopus muta; assembly: GCF_023343835.1. Taxonomy (NCBI): domain Eukaryota; kingdom Metazoa; phylum Chordata; class Aves; order Galliformes; family Phasianidae; genus Lagopus; species Lagopus muta. The sequence continues at coordinate 38,786,849 of NC_064472.1, read as the reverse complement.
GAAATTTATAGAGAAATAAGTCTTTCACACTGCTGTTCTCTTCAACAAAAAACATTAATCTACTAGAAAGAGTAGCATTTTCCTACTAACCAACACAGAGTTTGCTCACATATAATAATTAGATCAGACATAGGAAACAATATTATTTGGGGAAAGTGGGTTACATTCAGTTTCCATTTTAGCAGAATGTACCAGTTTTTCATTTTCTGCTTAGGTAGGACATTTTTATTCATGTTAAATACATCACAAAACGCTGACAAAAAACATTTGAACAGATACGTTTATAAAAAGGCTGAGCATACTGCCTTCTTCACATAATTGGCTTAAGAAGTGAAATAGTTTGTTTCTAGTGCTGGATCCACAGTATTTGTTGCACTAGACCGTAAAACACGGCACGGTATACCTTACTGTGTATTCTGGGCAGTACTGAGCACAGTGTTAAACAAAAAGATTGCCTACCACGAAGGCCATTTGGAGTTTCACAACTCCAAATGGAGAAAAGCAGTGCATCTTCTCTATAACACTCACAGGGTACTTCCCCTGGTGGAATATCAATGCCACACAGGAACAAATTAAATGATCATAAAGAGGGCAATATAAACCTCTTACTGAGCCATAAAATTATCACTGGTAACAAGGCAAACATCAGCATCCTCACTTTCTACTTGGTGTAATTAATACTTGAGACTGCCTGGAAAAAGAGAAAGCTGAGGTACTGAAGTCACCATTTTAACTCCAGCTTCCACTGAAGTTACTTACATTAACAAAGATGACTCATGCTGTAATGGCAGGGAAAAAAAGAAAAAAAAAAAAAATCAACATGGTCAGATTGTGCAGTCTTCCAACTGCTCTCAAATCCTGTAAACCCCAGCTATTCATACACTCGCTTCTGCAGATGAAGACCTGGCCTGAGCAGACTGAATTATAACTGAATAGAATCAGTGTTAAAAGTAATGACTAGAGATGACAAGATGAAAAGCCCTCCCCCACAATAAAAGCTGGTAACTCTTTAAAATATTCATGAATATGACCATTCCCCAGTGTACCCTTACTGCTAAAATGATCTATTTGGAGTGTAATAATTAAAACAATCGTTGCCAACAAAGTGGGATTATGATATAATTGACCATCCTGAAGTATTAAGCAAACTTCAGTAAAAGCCAAGGATGCTCAACCCTAAGGTCAATTACAGTATAATTACCTGAATGACATTATTGATGTTATAAAGTCTGCTGGAAGTATAAAAGAAACTATAAAAATGGATACAATATGTATTACAGTCCAGTGATGACCGGACAGCAATGCTGCTTGGTTGGACAGTTGGTGCCAACATTACACATGGACATACAACTGCCAGAGATCTGACAAAGGCATTGTCTTGTCCTGGGTGGGCACTGGCTTCTGCCCTTTCCCTCCAGCTTTCCCAGCACCCCGGGCTGCTGCAGGGAGACCACCCTGCTTGTTGCTCTCAGAATTAACTGGCAAACTGCTTGGCCTTTGGGTTTGTCTCATCCGCCCATCTGAAGCTGCTGGTAACTGTCCTGCCTCTGCTGCCTCTTAAAACAGAAAGCTTCAGAACATCTGTTCTCTGAAGAGAACTTCCTTTTTTTAGTTTTAAATTCAGTCTTCCATGCATTTCATCAAGTTTCCCCTAAATCTAGTGCTGATGGAGCGAGTGAATTCAGCCCTGCTTTAGGCATGCCTTGCCATTTTGTAAGCTTCAAATACATCCTCTCTCACCCTCCTCCTTCTCAGGCTGAAGGTCCTGCCTTCTTGGCCTTCCTCCTTTGAGCCACTCCATTCAGTTAGTTGTTCAGCTGCCATTTCAGTGCTGCCTCCACTAGGTCACTACTGAGACATGGAAGCAGGACCACACGCAGTGCCCCAGCACAGAGCCAGACGTGCAGCTATCACACACTATCCCTTTGGCTACAGCCTGCACCAGATCAAGCCACAGCAAGAATGGCGACCATGTGGACGTCATGGAAGAAAACCTCACTGGCCACTGAGTTTCCTGTAAAGTTCTGCCCCTCCTAGTTCTGAAGATGAGCGGAAGTAAAAGCCTTCAGGGAACCCTCCTCGCCTCTTATGTGAAATGGTAAAGCAGGCTGCCCAGCAGTCTGCCAAGGCCACCACCACACAGCCAGGAAAAAGAAAACAACCAAAAATGCAAGTAAACAGCTCCCACATAGTAGGCTTTCTGCATGGCTTCAACTATAAGGGAATACCCATCTGTTTAAAAAATGCATTTGTTTACATACTTCCGTATGCACATATTTTTTATTAAACTAAAGGAGGTGGTGTGAAAATGCTGTAAGCTGCTCTGTAGGTACCATATGGTGTGTTTCTACAGGGCTGCATTCCTGAGGTCACCCATACCTCCACATTTACTACACATTTCTGTTCTTATTATTACCACTACTGCATTCCAGTATCCATGCCAGCCCAAATTAATTTCCACTATTTGCTTTAATTTACTGATGTTCTTCCTTTGCTGCCCTTATTCAGTCAGCTGAACACTGATACAGCCCAGAATGAGCTCATCAAATGAGGATACTGGTAGCCAATTATTGTTCCCACAGATATCAGTGGCAGCAAACCTTTAAAATGTTTTTACTGCTCATTTCCCACTTGTTTCTCTATATAGCCAACATGAAACCCAACACCCAGTCTGCCGCATCAAGATCAAACTGACTTTCTTGTCTCATTCCCTGCCTTCTCTCTGCATTTGCATTTACAGATATTGGATAAAGTCTCAGTACTTGTTGGTGAAGAATCCTACTAACTAGCTCAGAAAGGCAGAACAAAGCTACTTTTAATATCACATGACTCTGCCTGAGCTAAGTGAACTGAACTTAGTAATCATGGGTACAATAATTATTTTTAATACAAACTATGATTGAAATGCAAACTTTGAAGTTTCATATTGCATTTTTATCCACTAATTAATGTCATTAATTGCAAAATTAAAGAAGTTAATTAGTGAATAAGAGTGTCAAAAAAACTCCTTCAAAGTCTAGATGTGCAACGCTGCTTCATGAGCAATGAATCGGCCATAAAGAAGCCCAGAGTAAAAAGACATATAGGCTGAGCAGTTTGTCTCCAAAAGGCAAGTGTTCTCAAAAGTTTCACATGAATCAAAATACAGCTATGTGTATACATTATGTATATGCGCTTGTAATTTCTTTTAAAATATCCACATGGGTGGATATTTTACATGGGTGATGTGGTTGCCCTGGTGGCACCAATGTGGTATTTCATCTATCAAAATCACTGAAGTCCAGATAAAACGAGTGTTACAAAGAACAATAAGCCAGTACCATTTGCATGTTAATTCCAGTCATGCATTTTAACATGATACACTTATCAACTTACTATAAGCTGCACAGTCCACACAGCAGAAGCTGGAGATACCTAGCAATTTTGACATATAATCCTACCAGCATGTGCTGCTGTTTCTTTGGTCCCTCCTGGTGTCCAGGTGCACAGTGGTGGCAAGAGAAGGAGGTGTTTAAAGCAACAGAAAGGCCAGCCTTTCACAGACAGATTTTTGCAATAAATCCTTTAAAATACAGCTTCTTCAGTAATCACTGGCTGAGGGCGTAACACGTGTAAGGCCTAATCACTGCTGACACTATGAGGGTCAACGCATAGCAAGAAGAACCAATGTGGCTTAAGTACAAGCAGTGAAACAGCAGAAGAGCATAGCTATGAGGCAGAAAAGGAAACATAGATTTAGCTTGAAGTGTATCTTAGCACAAGCATGTGAAGGTAGTGAAATCAAGGAGTGCAGCAAGAATAACAAGCATCCTTTGGTAAGCAGGACAGTTTGAACTAACGTCCTGGTTTAAGCAGGGAACAAAAGTAAAAGTAACAGATGGGTAGCAAAAGGAGTTAAACACTTCTGCTATGTTTGCAGAAGCTTCAAAGTTCACAGATTACATTTACCATCAAGCCAGCTCTTGTCCTCATCTGCCAACTCGTAAATATTGAATTTAATTGATGATATAAACAACACAGGCATTGTCAAACATCCTCCCCCTTAATCCGCAAAGCAATTCACCACTTCCCACTCACTGTCCCTCACTTCAGCCTCCTTCCCTTTGAACAGATCCCAAAGACCACAATCTTCAGCACACAGAAAAGCAGGTGAGTAGGCCAGAGTGAAAAGATACACAAGACGTTAAAACAGAGTTACAGCTGGAAGAGGGAATACAGAAGGTGGGAGCCCCAGGGCACATACAGGCTGCAAAGGAGTTCTGTACCTAATCACGTCAGAACAGGTAAATGCTCCTGAACAACCAATGCACACAAGTGCAAAAATGATACCAGACAGGGTAAATTCCGCTGCTAGCATTTTGGAAAATAAATGCCAAAATCTGAGACAAGTCTTCTTATTAGTCATCACATAATACAAAATCTTAAATATTATTTCAACCAAAATCAGACACTGAAACAGAGGTGTCAAAGGCCAGTGAGTTAGAGATTGAGAAGGATTGTGGGTAAATACAGTCAGCTTTGGAAATCATAGGAAGAGAGCTGTGCCAAGGAAACACAGAACTACAGCTCCGCTCTCCTCAAATATTTATTAGGGGTTCCAATTACTGATCTCTCATGCTATTTCCTTCAACGGAGACCTGAAACAGTTTGAGGAGCTGTAGCAAAACAGAAGCAGAAAAAGAGAGGAGAGTACTGGGAGTTAACTAGTGAGAATGAGCAGGGGAGAGCATGCAATCTCAGGATAAGAGAAAAAGCTCAACCAGCCAGAGCATTCAATGCAGCAATTTAATTGTGGGCTCACCACCATGAAAGAGAGACAGATAACCACCAGCCTGCATTACAGGCTTTGATTCAGCGGCATGCCACAACACGAGGAAAAGCAGTGGCACTCCCTGAGCTTTCTTCAAAAGCTAGTGATGGATGCACAAAGAAAATTCCCGACATCCAGTATATCTCGAGAATATTAACACTAATTATATTTCCACAGCAGCTGAATTTGAACTGAGCACACAAGGTAATTTGGTTAGTTTCAGAACAGTAAGAAAACGCTAAAGAGGGAATGTTTTATGATACCCATTAAAGGCCTGTGTCAGTATGTTTTATAATTCGTTAAAAAATATAGGTAAGAATCAAGAAATTCCCCTGAAGAACAGTCAGCTATTGCTTTGAGCCCTTTCTCAGACTGAGCACCACAGTAAAACTGTTATCCTTTCACTTTGCACAGTGATTAAAATGGACTGTGCGGCACTGAGCCAAGCTGAACATGAACACTTCCCTGCAGTGGCTGAAGCCACAGGGGCTATAAAAAATATCATCAGTACTAGCAACCAAGGTTAGGAGGTAAAAATACACACACCTACCCCCCCCCCCCCCCCCCCTTAATTTTCCATGGTAAAGTAATAACGATAAGGTTTTAAGCTTCACCTTCTCTGGGGATAGCTAAGTGGATTCACTTTCCATGTGACGGGTCCTAACTACTTTCTCCTGGGATTTACATTCTCTATCTAACTCTTCACTTTGACCAAAAGGATATAACCTGGCACTAATTAGCCCTTTTTGTTAGTGAAAATCCACAGAGATCATGTCTGAAGTCAGCCTCATGGGACATTCCATTTAGTTGCTTTCAGCTGCCGTCCAGATCAGGTACTTTGCCCCAGTTCCTCACATTCTTAGTTTTGGTTCCATTTAATACAGGTTATATCCCTGGCAAAGGCATCCGTTTGAGTTTTCACATTTCTGGTTTTTTTCCACTGTATCTGTATGTGTGAATTTATTCTTTTCATTCTGCCTGTTTGTCTCAGAAGTATTTTAAAGATGCTTTGCTGCATATGTGACCTAGGAGACAATATGGAAAAGCAAATGGTGGTTTTTATGCAATGCTTCAGTGATACCACTAGTGATCTTTCTCCACACTTTCTTATTTCCTTCATTTCTTCCCCTGATTTTCAGTCCTCCCAAAAAGCTCCCTAAATGGCAACAGAAATATTACTTCTACTCCAACACTGCTTTGATCAGCAGAAAAACGTTCATGTTTATCTCAGGTACTAACTCAGAGGCTGCCAATTTGCTCATTTCTTCTTGTGCTGGATCTTGTGCTATGTCTGAAAATCCTAAATATGCTTCAGCCTTTTCTAGTACTCTGTATGATTAAGGAAGCCAGACCTACTGCTAAGTACCCAATGAAAACAATATTCATGATTCAACCAGACTTTTAATTGTGCAGGTGGATAAAACATGGCTGGGTGCTATTAAATATTTGAAAATTCCAGTTCATGCTGATTCTGAAGCAAAACATTTTCTCAACGATCTATAAAAATATCTTCCAGAATGACATCTTTGAACACTACTGTTCGCCTCTCTGCCCAAATAACATCCAAGCCCATTATTTTTGCCTCACTTCATCCACACTTACTTACTTGTGTTCCCAAGACTCTTGTTCAGGAAATTATCCCATTTCCTATTCAGGAAAGCACTCGAGCAGATGCCAGATTTGAGGCACACACTTTGATCTCAGAAAAGTCACAAGATAAAGAAATCAGAAGAACGTATTTATGTGCTGAACTCTGGATGCCTACTGCATGCTACCTTGAATCAGGACCTCAGCTGGTTGCAAAAATAACTGTCCCCAAACTCATTTTTCAAATCAAGGATTTTGGTAAATGGAATGGATAGAGCAAGGCACGCTTCCTGCAGTCAGCCTCAAAGCAGTTACATCGGTATATAATAACACATTATATGCACAGCACCTACTTAGAAGACAGAAAATAAAACACACTGTTCTTCTGCCAGATTTTTAGATGCATTACAATTTCAGAACATCGTAGAGTTCTGCCAAGACAAGCAGTAGCTTATATTTTTCTGGGCATTTCATTATTTATATTAGACAGGTCACGCTGTTAATTTTTTAAACGTTAAAAGCACAATCAAATACAAACGCCAGGCTAGCTGGAAATGGTTTGATGTCAGCAACGAGCAGCCAATACATTTTTAATTCAGGCTAGAGGATAAAAAAAGAAAAAATCTCTCTCCAGTACACCCCCATACACTCTGCCAAGAAGTTAAGTGTGATAACTGGCATGCACACACATGATCTTCTGTTCAATTCAAGTGAGTTATCTTAGAAAATTTGTGAAGACTGTTCTCCCTCATTTAAATACCTCATAGTACAATCCACCTTCCCCTTTGCTTTGGTTAAGGGAAGACTACAGTAATCCCCCTCAAATAGCATTCTGGCAAACACTCCTAAATTATGTAATTCACTAGGTTCAACTCTACTGTTACAATCATTTTCAAGGAAGATAAGTATAATATATTATCATTATAGCTATACAACCTTGAGCTGAATTTTTCTTGGCTGAATTCCTAACATTTTAATGCCGAAACTGATCTGTTTTTAAAACATCACATGAAAGGTTTTTTTAAATACCATACATGCTCAAGCTCTTTATTTTAAAAGGTTTAGAAACGAGCTAGCAGAAACAAGGAAAAAAAAAGTTTTGTGTTTTCTAATCTAGTATTAAATACATTTTAAAGAACAACAGACATGTTTCGAAACAAACTATTGCAGTGTACAAATTACCCAGAAGGGATGGAGACAACAATACCTACAGTGTGGGTTCTGATCTGCGAAGAAGTTGGCGTTTCATCAAGGTTGTCTAGGAAACCATTTTTTAAATTTACTTAGAATACAAAACGAAAGATGTTTATTTCCGTTTGGGATGCCTCTGGAGAAGCTGGCAAATAACAAGTTTATTAAAATGACAAGTTCAAGGTACTTTCCTTGTTGACTGTAAATAACCACCCCGTGAGCCAATTAAGAACAGAGATCAAAGGCCAAAGGAGTGCTATAAAGCCAGAAATGACAGAGTTAAAAGAAAGCCTCCTCAAGTTACTGCAGCATGGGAAATTCCTGTACCCAACATCCACTCCTGTAATGCCTTTTTATTCTGGCTTTGGACCAGGCTAAAAACTAACACCCACGCGTTACTGGACACCTACACAAGTGGCTTGCTTCTATTCACAGCCAGGAACTGTTTTAGTTGTAAAAAGTGATCCTGATAGGACCCGAAGCAGCTAGACAGTGAGGAGGCAAGAAGTGTTGGAGAGGTATATAAGAATGCCTGGCTCCAACATGTAAAATAGGTTTCTCAGTTGGGAAATTTTATTAGATCCTACACTGCAGTAGCTTGTCAGTGAATCCGTCCTCCTTAGTAGGTGCCAAGACTGTGACTTTACAAGTCAGAAGACATCATACTACTAACCTGACCCCTACTGCATAACTTGACTATTACTATGATTTCTGCACATAACAGCTTCAACTTTGGTATCAAAACAGGGCATGACTGAGTGGGGTCCTTTCACCAGGTACACAGAGCGCTGCCATCAATTCTCTTGCTAGTATTTAAGAAGCTGAACTGCAAGTCATGTCACAGTTCACCAATCAATACCTGGGCTGCTTGAGCAAGAGTACACTCTGCTCCTCTGCAATACCACCTTCCTCAACCTCAGTTAAGTCCTGCTCAAAGAAAATCTCAAATCTTTAAACAAAGCTTCAGTACTACTTCTTGAAATTAGAGGATAAATATGAATATATCAAGTCCATTTTCCTTGATTCCACTATCTGTCCTTGCCCCGTACATCAGCAGGTGGAGGGGAGGGAGGCACTTTTAGCATTTGTTGTGACTGGTAAGATCATCAGACTGAATACTGCGTGTAGACTTCAGTTTTGACAGTAAATGTAAATTTCCATTTAAAGACACCTAGAGCACCAGATGGAGCTCTTACAGTGAGAAAATGTAACAAGCTCTTTCACAGCAGGCGCAATTGTATTCCGAGCTCCAGCCTGCAGATGGAAATACTTCTTCTCTGACTACATGAATTCCCACAGGGAGCTTTCACTACCAACGAAAATCACATTCACCTGTGGGGCTGCTCCCTCTGCAACTGCACCAGAGGAAATGAGGGAGAATCCTGAAGCTGTGCAGCATCCTATGTTGGCAGCAGCACGCCATGCCAACCCTGATGCACAGCTGGGGAATCTTGCCCTGCACACACTAAGCAGCACAGCCCAGTGAACACAGCACGAGGCTGGAAGAACAGGGAAGAACAGCAGGCACAGGGGTGAGCTGCTTGAGTCATGCTGGCAGCGATGCACTACCAAGTCGGGTCAGTGCAAGCCATGGGTCTCAGTGCTAGTGCACCTCACACCACAGTCTATACATGCTGCGCCTCAGTAATGTGATTGCAGTGTTGCAACTCTCCCAACATTGAACTAGGTTTCTGCCCATCCTGCTACATCTACAGCCCCAAGCAGTCCTGAAGGATCTGTACAATGCAAAAAACCTCAAGGAAGGATGAGTTAAGCCAAAGCTTCTGAAAAAAGCTTTCTGAAAAAAATGGACAGAGCCTAGATCGTCAACAAAAATGGGAACAAGCTCCAAAGGACTGAACTGGCAAACTAAGCCACAAGAGCTATGACCAGAAGGAAGCATGCATATTTTTGCCCACAATGGCACTCAATGCAAAGATGATTTTAAACAGAAAAATTATATAAAAATGGATCACACGGTAATGCTGATGCCTGAGCAAGAAACTAAAACTGGGGAAGATAGAAAGCTGTGCTTTACATTTGAGAAATCTAGGCTCAGTACTCCGTTCTTTTATCTGATTGGTTGAAGTCAATTACGCTTTTTCATGCCTCAGTTCATTATCTGTAAGATAGAAATTATTTGTGAAATCTACAGAGCCTTTCCTTCCCTTATAGAGATTGTTGAGAGCAATGGTGTGTTGAAGATTTGGAGGTTCTCCAGTATTAACAGGGATGGGTTCATTAATATCTCACACTGAAATGGACAAATGAGGGAGGGGACAAAAAAAATCACTTTTCTTTGTATCAATACCAACATTACTACAGCAATCGAAATACTTTAACAGCTTGTCTATATCAAACTCCAGCAACTAGCTGGTCTACAATAATTTTAGCCCATCTTAGTTTATATAAATCTGTATCGTGAAGACACAGGAAACTGAAAAGAGGAAACATTTCTGTATTGTACATAAAGCTAACCATCTAAACTACAAACAAAAATCTGATATGTAAATAAATAAATAACCCCACAATTTCAGGAAGAATATACTGCTGTTTACTGTTGGTTTGTTTTATTTTTTTGTGTGTACATGTTTTTAAATTACCCATGGTTAATAAAATTAACCAGTAAATCTGCTATCTGCAGACTTGTCTTTGAAATTATTTTCCTCAAATTAAACTTATGCATTTGAAAGGTGAATAAAGTCAAACCTGCAGCTGCTTACAAAACTCAGATCTATACTTTAGAACACATAAGGCCACCCACCTCCAAGACAGCTAAATGTCAGATAAACCTCTAATTTCACAGAGCCATTCTCATCATCATTCCTTCCTATACCCTACCAAATACAGTCTTTCATTGCTTTGTGCTATGCTGTGTCTGCACTTACAGCGCAAACAGTGCGCATTTATCTGATTAAAATCTAATGTACATGATATGCAAAATAGGTGCAGTCCAGTGGCTCACGGCAAACTGCCAGTGAAGACCTTCTGTGCTGAAGGTTGTGCATAGCCAACATACGGCACTGTATCTCTGTCAATCTTCTACAACCATCTCTCTGTTTTACAGTTTTGTCCTGTTTTCATCTAGGACAAGTCGATTTTTAGTTCATAGTGTCTGGTATGATGCTATATCTTTGCTTTAGGAGAAAATCCAGTTGATAACACATCAGTGTTTTAGTTGTTGCTGAGCAATGCTGTATGGAGCCAAAGACATTTCAGCTTTATGTACGGTCCTGCCAGCAAGGGTGTTTGGGGAGCCCCCTGGTTCAGAACTAGGTCAGCTGACACAAACCGGTCAAAGACATATTCCACACCGTATGCACACATACATGAAGAAAACTTCAAACTGTGGGAAGTTGGCTGCGGCTGGGGGCAGCCTGGGGACAGGCTAGCTATTGGTCTGTGTATGGTGAGCCATTGGCTGAGCTGGCTGCTGAGTTAAACCACAACATTATTTAATGGTCTTTTCCACCTCCGCTTATTTCTATCTGGACACCTTAGCACTTCACTTTCTTACCATTTGATGCCAGTTTATATAAAACAAATCTTGCAGCATAATGCACAATCACTTTGTGAACTGGATAAGTTCTAATTCAATCTCAATTTAGGCAATATGCCACTTCTCTCCCTTCTTGCTCCTCTAATCACTATTAATAACTATTGTTACTCCAACCCAAATTCCTTCCAGAAGCACTTTCCTGCTCCCAGGTCTCAGCTTCCAAAAACTTTTGCTGCCTTCTCCTGTTAAAGAACAGCTTGGGGCCATTCTTAGGGGGCCGTTCTTACAAGTCCATAAGCAAAGAAGATTAGCCTGAACAGCTAACTTTCTTTGATAAAGTAGAGAGAAAAATGCATTCCACATGAAATCAGAAAACTATCCAAAGTTTCTTTAAAAACCATCCAGGCAATGCCACTGAACACTCATGAGTTATTTTTCTGAGTTTCTGCATAATTTAGATGATTCAAAACTGGATTTTCCAAATGCTGTGCAGAGATGATTATGGGACATACTTGTTTTGACTGGGCTTTAAATCTCTACTTCTCAGAGATTTCTCATTTTTCCTTTTTTCAGGGTTGAAATTTGCTATGAGAATTTCTTCAGCCCCCTGCAGAATTCTTAAAGAGTATTCCCTAAAGAGAGAGACAAAAAGAATTGGGGATTCATCATGCACAAGCTGATATTTACAGTAACACCACTCCCAGTACATGTCTGCTTGAAATAGCTTGATATTTCTTCACTTTCTTTTAATATTTGTAGGATTAATAACAAATTCAGGCCCTGATCCGATAATATTTAACATCTGGGCAAAATGTTCCTTGCTGACGTCCACAGGGCCCTAGTTTGGCACAACAAACACACTGCATGTTACAGAAAACTCAGCAATGGCAGCACTAAAAGGCAATTTCTTCTTATCCCTTTTTGCGCTTCTCTTCTTTTGTTAATGTGAAGAGACTAGGAACAATATGGCAACCAGAACAAAGGAGAATCAAGAAAACACTCATGGATGATTGCTCAAAGTCTGTCCATAAACACCGCGATTACCTTGCTACTATAGCATTTGGTTTTAGGACAACTTGAAGCTCCATGAAAACAGGGAACAAAAGATATTTGCATATGACAACTTCAGTGCCCCGAGCCCTCTGGGTGCTTCAGATACCACCAGGCACACAGGCCGCGGCAGAGGCAAGGAATGCTTCAGAAAACTGCATTGTCTCCTTTCACCGTAGTGGCATCTTCACCCCTGTGAACTCTTTTTCCACTTTCTAGTTGACCTGCACAACGCCCGAAGTTTGATTGGTAGAAGAAAGCTGTAGCTGCAGTAACAAATATGAAGCATCTCTCTTGCTAAGTGCTAACACCTTCCAGACCATACACCAACCTCCTCCATGACCAGACAGACACAGTAACCGTATTTCACAACATATTAAATGCATTAAGGGTCCCACACAAACAATGCTGAGGCACAGAACTCAGAGCCAAGATGGCTAGAACAAGCTTGAACATCTTCCAGGACCAGAGCTGCCTTTTTAGCAAAGATATCCTAAAGTAATTCTATTCTTCTCTCTCTATTCTTTGCCATCTCTCATGACAGCCTTGAAAAGAAAGACAGCTGGCAAAAAAGCAGCAGTGACAAAACTGTGAGTCAGACAGAGGTAGAAAGGTTAGACTCTGGGAGCCAGAAAGCACAAGGATAGGCCTCTCAGACACCTATTTTTAAATGCTTCCTTTCTCTCTCCTTCCTCTCTTCTTGAAAGACTAAATGCAAAATGAAATCATCTTACAGAAGGACAGCCGCTTCCCCCCTGTGCTCAGTCATTCCAGTCACACTGTGTTGTCCAGTAACCTGCATTGATAATTCCTCATGAATAAAATGCCAACATTATCATCCTCAGCTATGTTGTTGACATGCTTTTGCTATTTCACTAAAAATACCATTAATTTTCTGGCTTCACAACAGCTGAGCTACTCCCCATTTGAATATACAAAAGAGTATTTTGTTTAAACCAAATTAAAAGCGTTCCAGTAAATGACTTCAATTTTGCTGGCTATACTACTTCAGTGTATACCGTTCTATTTAATCCTCTCTTTTCCCAACTCTACCCCCTTCTACCTCCCCCTCCTTTTCTCTTTTTTTTTTTTTCTTCCTTCCTTTTTCATACTTAATCCTTTCATGCTAGAAGCTGGATTTGCCCAGCAAGACATCCACATTCAGAAAGAGCTTCAAAAATGTGGTTCCAAAGAGTTAAGGCAATGGTGAAATTGCCTCTGCTCTGTTTTTATTCACCTGTGTTTGCCAAAACATATTTAGCAGTTAGGAAAGGAAGAAAAAGGGGAGGGGGAGCACACAAACTGAGAACATACCTTCAATTTCCCATCCTGTTAAGTGTCGACATTCCCCATCTAAGTAAAAAAAAAAAACAAAAAAAAAACAAAAAAACAAAAAACAAAACAAAAAACAAAAAACCACTACCATTGCCAACCCCTCCTGGCATCTCAACACTTTATTTGTTCCCATTTGTATCTAATGCTTTTGTCAACAGTTCAACAAAAGTCAAAGCAAACAAACCCACTACAAACACTGGGGGTAACAGCAACAAGCATGAATCCTTCACAATTATCCACCCCAGCTGCTCAGTGCCCGTCCAGGCTGCTTTCATTTACAACAGTGTCAACAAAAGGCTGAAACCCAATAACTGGGCGGGTCAATACTACCACTGTAAACCCTCCAGAGAAGGAAATGCTGTTCTCTTGCTTTACTGCTTCAGCAAACATGCAGAATAATTCAGTTAGATAGACAAGTGCTTGCCTAATCACTTGTTGTTTGAATTATTCAAGGCTTTCCCCGTTAACTACTAAATGATGGCTCTTCAAATATTTCCCAGAAACTACCAGATGTCCAACAGGAGAAAAGGAAACATTAGGCAAATTCGGACATAACAGAGGAAAATGGAAACCTATCGAAAAGTGTAATGTTCAGAGGGTTAATGCCTTCCTACTCATTTTTTAGGTTGTTACTATACAGAAAGCAAAGAAGTTTAAAAAATAAAAGTATGAGGCACACATTCATCTATTAGTTGCTTGATTTTTATACAGCATAATCAGGGCTGCTGCCTAGAGAACATGTAAGTTGCAGATACAAATAAGCACAGCAGTCAGCAAGGTGGACGCAGGCGTCATGCGTTTATTCCCACATCTCTCTTTTTACACTACTCATTTCATCTCTTAACTAATCATCCACTTTAGTATTTTCTTCTCTTCAGCTCTAAGATGAATGCTCATGTGCTTTACTTCAGAGGTTTCACGGGGTTCATGTTTACACTTCCAGAGAGCAACTAAACACAATGCATTGTAATACTAGTTTAAGTGTTAAGTACAACATTCCATTTACTTCTCTTCGGGGTAGGAAACAGCCACATTTAGAATTTCCATTTCCTTGGTTTGTAGGATTTAGTCATAACCACACAATTGCTAACATACTATTTATAAGCTTTAAGAAAACAGATAAATTAGTTAACAAGTGGTACTTGTGTAAATTTTAGAAATTATTCACGAAAAAGCCTGGATATGGACAACTGGTTCATCTAAGACCAGTTTACATATACATCACAGTGCAGAGTTGGACAGATATACATTTTGAACCAGAACATAGTATCAAATACACTTATAAATATTTTATTTTTGACATCTACCATTGCAGTTGTGCATGCTGAATAGCATTCCAAAGAGAATCCCTGGCAGTTTTAAGATTTAGCAAAACAGTAAAAGAAATTCTGTCTGGATGTCAAATTAAAGCACATAGTCTTGTTTTTTGTAATTAAGATCTGTAACATATTTTGTTTGTAAAACAGTTTTAGAGTGACTGCACTGTAACAATCTCTGGAGTCCTGTGTCGCCAACACAGAAACCTCTTCTCAAACAAAAGAATTTTCTTCCCGTTCCTGTCCAAAATAATTGTGAAACACTTGCCTACTAAGCAGATGTGGCTATGTCACTTTGTGATCAGCGGTGATGTTTGAAGGCATTTCAGCCCCACACTGCTTGGTGGGCAGCTTCAGTTACATTTACTAATATAAATCCAGCCATTGCTTTACTATAAATCAAGCTAGCGCTATTTGCAACACTGACATTGCTTATCACTATTTCTAAGAGCAGTACCTTCATTGCTTCAGTCGATTAATTATGTCTAAGAAATGGTTTAGGGTTCATGGGGACCAAAGGCACAACAGGGAGGTACCGGCATATAGAAAACACTTGGTATCAAAAGGATTACATCTTGCACAGACGAACCGGAGAAAAAACTACGGTCTGGCGCTAGATACTCTAAGATCAGGGGTGAGAGATAGTATCACACAGTAACTTCTCCCTTTCCATACCCAGAGAAGGAAGAGCCCCAAAATGGCATATCCAACCTCTGCCATCGCTGGAGACAATGCAGTTAACAGAAAACTTTCATGTGGCACACAAGAGTCCTACAGAAGGCCTGCTAAATACTTAATTGCTTTCAAATACCCGGCGGTGCGACATAAAGCTTCCCAGCTACCTAGGTGGCGACTATACAGTGCTTTTTACAAAGGCACCAAATGGACCCTGGACAGGCTGTCTTTATACTGAAAGCAAGCTGCCTTTCCTGCTCTGACGCCAATTACTGACAGAGCATACTGACAGAGCACTGGAAAGACACTTTACTTCAAGGGAATAGCAGAAAATGGGTTTCTCTCACCCCACAAGGCTTACTGCTAACTGATTTTAAAGGGCTTATTTCTAAATTATTCATTCAACATTATTCAGAATTCCTCTCATATTTTGCAGTATGGAACAACAGAGCTCACTACAAAATAGTATCTGCAGGTCGTTGAAATAAACTCCTCGAAGCAGGGAAGAAAAAACATTTGTTTCCTACGGAGTCAAAGTAAATCGTAGGTCTGTATTTTTAAAAGAAGTCCGGAAATAGAGGTGTGACAGACGTAGAGCATAATATAAATTCAGCAAACAAAAAGGAGAGACAAGACACTTGAAAACACAGTTGTAACTACTTCAAGCCAATTAGAAGGATTTGCTAGTATGCCCACGACTGCAAAATCATGTGGTAAAGGTTCATGTTAACTAGCTCTCAGCACTGGCTTTTTAACACAATGCAAGCAATGACTTATATACATGGTCTGTCCACTTGTTATTGAAATACAGTGAGCAAAGGACTCAGAAAAAAGTTGCAACGGCTGCCAAGCCAGCTGTGTGGCCAGAGCCAAGCTCACAGCACACATCCCGCACACAGCCCAGCCTCTGGGGCTGCCCGGCTGGTAGGTACCTCCTGGCTGCATACAGCTGTGCCACACCATTAGCAGGACAACCTCAGCAAAATCATGACTGCTCATTACTTTGGCCTAACAAGGATCATACAGCACAGAAAATGCTTTGTGCCCTCACAAAAACTAGCTTGAAATATGCCAGTTTTGCTGCACAGAAAAGCTGCAGCAGATCACTTATCCTGAGAGCAAAAGAAGGAACAAACCGTGTTGATATCCTTCCCTTCTCCCGCCCCTCCGACCCACTCACTCATAAGCACGCATTAGGGAAACTCCCACAGCTGCATTTGCTGCCTCTCGAGAGGCAGAAAAACAGTGGTACAGCTGTGCCTGCTCATATTCGTATGCAAACAAGCAGCGTCCGGCCGGCTGCAGTACCTCACTTAAAAGCACCTCGGTACTCTTTGATAAGCTTGCAGCTTAGAAAGGAGTGATTCAGAGCAATCTGCCGTCCCCGTAATGCAATTAGCAGATTAGAGCAGCATTTCACTCTCAGTGCTTCATTAAAATCCTGGCTGCATCCAGCATTAGCTGCCGATACGACATACGCAGTGTTCCCCCTACAGTCTTCCCGGAGACTCAATGTTGGACATGTGGGGAGAGAAGCTGCCAGCCCAGCCTGCAGCCTACCGAGCCGGGACGAGGGACACCCACTACTTTGCACAGCTGGGAACGAGCTCCGTGCCTCGGAATGGTGCTGCAGGACCAAGTTGCACAGAGGCGAGCAGGCTGCCCGTTGGAGGGTGTACCTCCATGCCGCAGAGCAGCCAGCCCTGTGTCTCTTTCCTTGCTGCCATCCCATGAGAGACATAAGGGTGAACTCCAGTAAATTGCAGTGTGGACAGAAGCAATCACTTCAGTCTTTCACATGGCAGGCCAATGAACCCATGGCCACCCAGACTGGCTTGATGTTTTTCTGCTCATTTCCCTAAGTGCCACGAGCAGAGATGGCAGCAGGGTGGCCCTAGCAGCCTGGGCACAGGTACTGGCCAGCACAGCCCCACCAGCACCCACAGAAGGGCAAATTGAAAAAAAAAAAAAAGAAAAAAAAAAAGAAAAAAAAAGAAAAAACCAAAAACCACAACAAAAAAACCCGATTAATTCACAGATGTTCATGCATTTCACACACAGGGTGCCCTGTGGTCCGTTGCCAGGGCAACGTGAGACCACCGGTGCGAGCTTTATTGGCTTTATGAAGTACGTCTCGGGGGCTATCGTCCGAGAAACACAGCATGGTAATTGCCAGGCTTTTCAGAAGCCTCGTTTTGTGTTTATCCACATTTAACCCTCTGAGTGTGATTAAGAGCATTGCTATGCATGCCTTGTGCACAGAGGAATGGGAAAGGAGGGATTGATCTCTGTTTCCAGCCTGAAAACCCCAGAAAGCGTGTCCCTGTGCTCACTCCTGACTACACTGCCTTGGGGGCTTCACCTGCAGGCTGCAGAGAGGCTGCCCCGTATCAGTGTGGGCAGAGCCTGGCATGGGGAGGTGCCAGCATGAGCATGGCACCAATATGATAGGTTACCAGCTTTGGGCACAATGTGTTTTACCATCAACTTTGACAGGGGTAAAAAAAAAAAAAGAAAAAAAAGCAGCACTGACTTCCTACACACGTTATAAGGCATCCGGAAACCTCATTTTGGACTCTGCCTCTTATGACCTCACCAAGATGAAGCTGCCACTGCAGCCATTCTAAAGGAAGGCAGTACATCCTATGTCTCAATGACATGTGGAACTGCAGTGCTGGAGTGAGCTGGAGCTTGCCCACGAAGGATGGGGTCACCATCACAAATGTCACAACTCTTGTGGCACCAGCATCATCGTTGTCAGCAGCAGCACACATCAAGCATTAATCTGGCCGGAATGGAGAGCAAAAAGGCGAGGGCAGCAGAGGGAATCAATAGAAGAAACGGCTTACATTCAGATTCGCAGGAGAAAGAGCACCCAGAGACAATCATTTCCTGGGAAAAGCTAAAGCCTAATGAGAATTTACTCTGCCGCCTTTATTCACACAACCAGCCCTTTTGTGGCAAGGGCTTCCTGAGTGACAGGAACCCAGGGCCCCTTAATAGGATTTCCATATTATTTCCAACACCTGCCTAGAAGTTATTTGTTTACATTGAAGGAGGCAAGATTCTCAAATCAGACATCTGCTTCTAGTTCAGGCATATCTTAGGAAACCATCTAGAAAGAAGCTTTGTTGCTATGGAAACATTTTTATTTTCTTCCCTTAGTTGGCTGAAAAACATTAGCATTTCCAATTTTTTGTTCTTCAAAAGGCCAAATGTCGTTCACGCAAAAACACAGAACTTTTCAAATTGTTACGCAGAATGGGTTAATCGAGCTTCAGATAATTAATTATTCAACGCAATTAGAAGTGTACTGGAGAGAGGCGAGAGGCATGGTGCAACTTTCCTACAAATTCTCCTCAATGGCTGGTTCTCACCGGCCAGCATAATTGATTCTTTCCTCAAAAACTTATCTGAACCTAGGCAATGTGTGATGCACTCAACAATCGTTAACAACTTAGGAATCAGTCAGATCACTCATTTCCTCCAACTTCTAACAAAATCAGCCTAAGAAACTGGAAACATTCTGACTGGGAATGTACTTATTTCCCAGTGCAAGGGAAGAGACAGTAAGAACAATGAAATGCAAACATTAACTAACTATTAGCAGTCAATGACTTTAGCCAAAGGACAGAAAGTTTCAGTGCCTTTCACTCATGTCGCTGATTCTACGAAGTAATCAGTTCTTCTCCTCTCCCTCTAATACATTTGGAGTGCCCAATGGATCCACTGATTTGCATTAAAATAAGAGATGTTTCAAACTGCTTCAGCTATAAAGGTCTTAACAACTCAAAATACGAATTGCTAGATACAGAGAAAAAGAACTGATCACATTGCCAACACAGATCTATAAAGCAGAAAAGCAGCGATCTAGTTTGTTTCCACTTAGGTAGTGTTCATCAACTTTTATCAATTTTCTCCCACCACTTTGAGTAATACCTGTTTAACCTGATCTACAGATGCATGCTTTACTCCAGACACATTCTCCCTTTATAAACTGGTGTAAGCCACAAATACCAGCATACAGGGTATGATTTTAATTGCACACTTAAATTATAATGAGAACGTTAAAATACATATATATAATAAATAAATACACTCCTTCCCTTTAGTTCCTTCCAACTATTACATTGTAAAAGACTTTATGCTGGAGAAGACCTTTCCACCCACCTCTCCGCTCCAGCAAACTTCCTCTTCACACTCTACAATATGAAGTCATAATCCTGTATTATCAACATCATAGTCTGTTGCCATGGAAATAATTAGACATGACTGCTCAGGTTAGAAATTACAGCCCATGTAAGAGTTTGCCCCCTAGGTGAAGAAAGCATCTGGAGAGAGAACATTTGAGTTACCCTAAATCACCAAGTGGCGAAATAAAGTTTAATAGTGAGAAG
Organism: Lagopus muta; assembly: GCF_023343835.1. NCBI lineage: Eukaryota > Metazoa > Chordata > Aves > Galliformes > Phasianidae > Lagopus > Lagopus muta. The sequence continues at coordinate 38,766,989 of NC_064472.1, read as the reverse complement.
CACTGTAGGAGTTCATCCAAATGTTGGCACACTGCTGAATAACAGTCACCCTGCTGTAACAGGCACAAGGATGCAGTGAAAGCGGCCAGAGTACATTTATATACAGAAGACATTAAAAAGCCATTGGGTAGAGGAGGAGAAACCATCAGACAAGGCAGAAGCAACTAATTCTTTGATAACAGAGTACATGCTGTTACTTTCATAGGAAGTAAATTAAAATTCCCAAATGACCCCATTACAAAGGCAAATGATGTGACACTGAATGACAGAAAGGTAACTTTAAAAAAAGAGAGATACACCTGATGTTCAGTTTTGTGTTTTAGAAATCCATTAAAACCAAAGACTTGAATGAAGGCTAGCCACGAAAAGGTTATTACAATTAAAAAAAAAGTAATGCCAAAAACATCAGCTCCGTAAGATAGACCAAGACAACAAACAGGACTCTGCTAATTAATATTTGTTCTGCTTCAGCAGACAGTTACTGGACGAGACTGCAACAAACAAGATGTCTCACCCAATCACATCATTAATCCATTCACGTTCACCACCTGAGGACCAGCTATGCCCCACAGATATTTATTCATCTGTTCTACAAACAAACAATTACAACACATTTTCTGGAATTAGGGCACCTGTTACATTCAGCACAGCTTACATGCCTAGAGGCAGATATCAATTAATACTGAACAAATCAAGTCAACAGAAGTTATTCATTACATTTTGATAATGCTACCCTCAAAACACCCATGAAGATCAAAAAGCACAACTATCGTGGAACAAAGTTTAGTTAAAATGTGTTCAGTTCCAAATTACCACTTCATCCTTATAGAAAGCAAAATATACGCAACGCCTTTTTTCTGTACAGAGAAAGGCACACACAGAAGCTGTGACATGAATACAAAAAATGTTTTGATTTTTACAAGCCTATGAAGTGCTTTTCAGCTGAGTGGTATTAAAGAGGCAAAATAAAATGATCGGGAAATAAATTCTGTAACTTTCTTTAGACATGCAACAGATAAGTATGTTTCTTTGGCTCGTTGAATACAAACTGAATGTAACGACATTTGGCAAGAGACTCACATCACTGGAGGAAATCTCACTTAAATTTGACAATTAAGCTGAAGTCTACTACAGTACCACACATCAGTTTGTGGTGTTCCTCTACCAGGGAAAGAATAAAGTCTGAGCAACTCAGTCACACTTGGAAATATCCAGACTGCTGATTTTATTTATTTATTTATTTAAACTACTTTCATCTTTATAGAAGCATTACATTCATACAGCTTTTTTTTTTTTTTTTTCTTCCTTAAATATCACATAACAGCTGCAAGAGCAAGCAGCTTACTCTTACTTACATACTACATGAACAGAGGTCTAAACACTTAATAGTGGCTAACAGCTCAAGAAGCTAAATTGAGACAGGCTCAGGTTTTAGCAAGCACTGGAGCACCTGCCACAAGAAATGTAAATGGAATGTGAGACTCACACCAGTCCCCTTTCTCTGAATTTGCTGCATGTATAATTATTAGCTTTCCCAAAGATTAAGGCAAAAGTAATCTTACTGCTAAAACCACTTGAATATGCCCTGACAGCCTACTTCTTATTCACTAACATGTTGGACAGAAATTCATCTCAAATCTGCATTTGATTTGTTAATTCAGGAACTAAAATAATCCTTTCATGTAAACCTTTATTTCCAGAGGGATCTCAAACAGGCTGTTTTATTCCTGCCACAAGACTTCAGCTTTTAATTATGGACTCTTATGCTGCTTAAACAGTAAAATCTGACACAGAAATGAAAAGTTTTCACAATATTTGCATATTTTACTACAGGTATGGTTTCAGTCCCAAATAACTTACAATTCAAATGAAAAAAACAACAACACAAAAAAAAACCCTAAATCCACAAGTAGATAATGTATTCATGTGTATAAAGATGGATTAATAACAGATATGGAAAAAGCTGCAAGAGCTAAATCCTGTACACAAGATTCAGAAGGCTTTAAGGTTCTTGAATAACTTGGTAAGAGATACTGGGGACAGTGATGGATCCCCATCAGCCAGCATCTAGGGCTGCTTTACTCCAGGTGCCTCATACGGACCCACAGGAGGAGTCTGCCAGTACTTGGTAACTGTTTGCCAGGTGACACCTTCACACACAAACTGCTTCCTAAGGTACTTCAGAGAGTCACTTCTACAGAAGAGACTTTTTGAAGAACGAGAGAAACTTTTGTCAAATTTGCCCCCAGAGAAGGTAGGTGAGGAGCGAGGCCAGGAGGAATGACCTGCCTCATGCATCAGCAGTCCTTACAGGAGGCAGAAAAGCCCCTTATGGGAGCAATTAGAAAGTAAGAGCACACAATATCTTTCACTTATTTATTAGTTTAAAAAAAAAAAAAGAAAAAAAAGCCAAATACATTTAGTACCTTACAAATGTGACATATCAATACTTCTCAGAAAAGGCATACAGCTAACTGCTGAGCAGTTTGTTTGTCCTTGTACCTGAACGCATTATATTCCCTCAGAGCCATTAGGCCAGCTCTGCACTCTCAGCACAGCCTCTGTGCTTGCTGCCCTTCCCTCACCTGCCTGCATGGAGAGCAGACCCATGACCTACTTTACTGCATCTATCGTTCTTCCACACTTCAAACTTCGTGAGGGATTCAAGGGAACTAAAACCAACATGAAATCAAATAGCTCCCAAAGCCACCCTCCTCCACAAAGCTTGCTGTGTAGATGATGATCTATTATTTAGGAATAGCTTCTGGACAATCTCATATTATCCAGAAGGTCCCTACGTGGTTTCAGCAGAAAACTGCTCACTCCAGGGAGATGATAGGAATGATGTAAGCCTGGGCTGTATTATCAGGCAGAAAACATCGTGTTTAGAAGACTGATACAAAGTGGAATGGAATTGTGCCTGAAAAGAAACAGCCTTCTTATGCCAGCATGCCTTACTCCCCAGTTCCAGCCACAATGTCTTGGTCTCAGTGCTTACCAATGATAGGAACAACTCACTTGCCACAGTTCCAAAGATCTGTAAGACCTCGTACACAAATGGCATCATCAGCCCAGTCCTATCCTTCCTGTTCCGCTCATTGAAAGAGATAGATCTCACACACTAAGTACCTCTGTGCAAAGGAAGTCTGGATTTCCCAGCACAGCATATACACTAGGCAGTGCCAAGGAGAGCATCTCAGTGAGTGTAACTGGAGAAAACAAGTTTCCTGATCAGAACTGCCCAACTAATCAAAGGCACTGGAAGCAGCAGCAAGAAACGGAGGGGGGGAATGCTACACCTACACCATGCTCCTCCGTACCAACGGGTAGGGTACCGTCATTATGTGAAGTGTACACTAAAGCGTAAATTTACACTTTATGAGCTATTCTAAAATCTGCCCTGCTTAATAATCTGTATCAGCAAGAAAACATTTAAAGTGTCTCTCACAATTAAATCCAGGCACAACCTTGTATAAATCAAAATTTTGCTACCATATCAAAACGTTACACTGGGGCTGTATAATGTTGCCCATATCCTCATTACATGCTACACTAATTACTACCAGCAGATTCAGAATTTTCTGCACATTAGAGGCTTTTAGAGGAGCTATAAAAAATTTCAGGCACCATTAATTTAAATTTGTATTGAAATTTCCTTTTGACAGATGGCCAAAAATTACTTATTATTTAGAGTACCAGAGCTGCCTGTTTGCACATTAGAAGAGGAAAGGGAAAAATTAAAAGCAAGAAAGAAATTTATGTCACGTTCATTACCTGTTAAATGTTAAGGAGTATTATCCTGTATGAATAAATTATTTCATACAAGCACACAGACTCCAGCTGCTGGCAACTGGCACATTCTGGCTGACAAAAAACATCTCAAGTCACATAGCAGATGATCATAAAAAGCCTCTCTTAACCAGGAGCCACTTAAGGGAGGACAGATCGATAGAACAAGCAACTAACTGCCACTCTGGGCATCACTGAAAACATTTAAGGAAATTAGCAAACTATTTCACCTTGCAGAGCTGGAAGCAAGCCCTGACACACAAGGCAACTCACAACCTGAACACAGTATGAGACAAACATTTACTTGTCGTTTCGAAATAAATTAGTACAAAGTGGTGACACCCTCTTCTCAGTCTCAGAAGCTGTATGGATAACAGTGTGTTTGAATTATTCTAAGTAACTTCAGAACAACCAAAATTGGCCTTTTCACATAAACACCACCACAATATTCATACCAGTATAAAAACTCCACATCCCACAGATATTAAAGGAACAGGACTAATACATTTAATATAATCATATATTTAAATAATATACTTAGTTATATTTGATACACTAGTAGTTCTATTCATTCACCCTCCTGAGTGAAAGGTCTGTGATTTCAAGTATCCAGGTAAGCAAATCTACTTTAAGAAATAAAGTGTTTTTTATATTCACAAGTTTAGATTTCTGCCTTACCTGTACTTTTTTGTCTACGTGCAGGGACAAAAGGAAAAAGAAAATCTACTAAAATTATTTGCTCAGCGAGAACAAGGGATGTTCTGCCAAAATCATCATTAATCTGTGCCTGCTTTCACTGCACAAAGCAATAATTCCAGTTTCTAGCTCTCATGACAAAGAAGACGAAGTGAAATCCGACATGTTGTTTTCCTATGTTTGCAGATAGACAGCTTCAATGCCTTTGCTGCTCACAGTAAAAACTGACAGTTCCTGTCAGCTCCCAGTTCTTATGCAGAACCATGTGGCTAACAGTAAAACTGACAACAATCGGCTCCATTTCATTCTGTGGGGACGCAGCAAAGTTGCCAGTGGCAGAATTAGATATGTGGGGATGTGCGCAGGGCATGTGCCCACCCACAGGTGCTGTAAAAACAAGGGTATGTCTCCATGCACAGCAACCCCCAGGGGACAGGACTCTGGCAGCAAATCCTAGCACTGTGCTTCTCCTGATTCTGTCCTCAGCTCATGATTAATACAGAATCACACAATATCCTCAGTTGGAAAGGTCCCACAAGGATTACTAAGTCCTACTTCTGGCACTCCACAGGACCTCCCAAAAATCAAACCATAGTTCTGGGAGCACTGTGCAAACACTCCTTGAACTCTGGCAGCTTGAGGCCATGCCCACTGCACTGAGCAGGCTGTTCCATGCACACTGCCCTCTGGTGCACAACCCATCCCCAACCCCTAGCTGCCCTCCCCTCACACAGCTCCATGCCGTTCCCTCGGCCCTGCCGCTGTCACACAGAGCAGAGCTCAGCGCTGCCCCTCCGCTCCCTGTGAGGAGCTGCAGCCGCCATCAGGCCTCCCCTCAGCCTGCCCTGCTATGGGCTGAATGCACCCAGGGCCCTCGGCTGATCCTCACACACCTTTTCTCCAGACCCTGCATTATCTTTGTAGCACTCCTTTAATGCTCTCTAATTGTTTTATGTTCTTCTTACATCGTGAAGCCCGGTGCTGCACCCAGTGCTGTAGGTGAGGCTGCACAGCACAGAGCAGAGCAGACAGCCCCTCCCCTCGCCCGCTGGCAGTGCAGGGCCTGCTGCACCCCAGGTACGGTTGCCCTTTGGGCTGCCAAGGCACACTGCCGGCTCATGTTCCTCTTGCTGTCAACCACAGTCCCCAAGCCCCTTTCTGCAGGGATGCTTTCCAGTCTGTCATCCTGCACTCTCTACAGATATCCAAGGCCGCACCATTCCAAGTGCAAAATTCAGCACCTGCTCTTGTCAAACTTCATGGGATTAGCAACTGCCCAGTCCCCTAATTTGTCAGCATCCCCCCAAGGAGCCCTTTCTACTCTCAAGGGAGTCAACAACTACTCCTATTTTAACATCGGCTACAAATTGGCTCAGTATGCATCCAAATCACTTACAAAACATGGAAGAGAACTGTCTCTGTAACGGAGCCCTAAGGGACATCCTGCTGACCATTCCTGGTAGTCTCATCAAAATACACCTAACACCTGTGCTGTGAACACTTCTTCTGCTGTTTGGACAATCCTAAGAATAAATCACATATTTCTAAGAAAAACACCGCTGAAAACTTGATGAATCAGTTGCAAGGGCTCACTAAGGTGGGTGTACATCTTGCCCTTTGTAATACAAGCACCTCTTCCATTTCGTACTCACAACCATCTAAAAATGCTTAATCTTATGCTCCTTAAGATTGTGAAAGCTGCTCAAGCTCTAAGCTGTAACTGCATCCAGCTTCCCAGGTCTGTGCAGGTAAGTGTGCAACTGGCAACAACTGCTTCTGCTGTAAGCTAGTAAATGGCCAGGAGCAGACAGGAGACTAGATGGATCCAGGAGAGGGCAGAGCCCTGATATACCTCCCCACTCATGGCATTTAAACTCCAGGAGCCTCTCTGAGACTCTGATGACAATGAAGCATGGACAGGAATCCAGGCACATATGTTGAATCACTGCAGTACACACTGCTGAATGCTCAAAATTACATGAGCTTCAAGATATGTGTTACATCTGCTTATAAACACTACCATTCACAGGATAGTACATGTATGTGTGCTACAGAGTCATTCACAACCTGAAAACTGACTTCTGGAAGGGGAAAATAGGAATCTTATGTGCCTGCAGAACAGGAAATGGTAGGCTCTTTCTCTCCAGTCAGCAAACTGCTGCTGAAACAACAGCAATATGAGACCCCCACGTTTTCTTTGCAAGTGACTCAGCCTTTCTATCCATAACTGTCTTGAGATGGCATCACGTAGATCTATCAGAATTTTGGTTTTACAGCTGCCAGGGACTTCTGACTGTTTCCATTTCATAAGCTTATACAGAGACTCATGGTTGCCCTCTTTACCATATCCAGAAACAGCCTTAATGCTGAGAAGCCAGTCAAAGAAGCAGGAGTGCTGTTGCCAGCCTCACTGCATACACGACCTGCAATTCTAGCTCTACCATCTAATGGGTGATAGACAGCCTATCCAGGACTCCGTTAATGAGCATGAGAGTCATGGCCCAGTTTCGCCTGGTGACCACCACTATAGGCCATGTGTGCACTGGGCAGCTCTTTTGAACCACTCCTCCCACCTACAAAATGGAGTCCTACCTTGATGGAGTCTCTGTCTGCATGTGGAGAAGCCATCATGTGCACGGAGGACAGAAGACAGCAGCAGGAGATGAGGAGGAGAAGAGGAAAAAGAAAAATACCAGTTAGTTTACATAAAATTACACATTTATCATACTCGGAAAAAAAGAATTCTAATATCTGTTAAATAATAAATTGCACAGATGTTAGCTTTTTGCAGTTAATTATTAATATTTCACAGCCAAATTTATGAAACTGGAACTCCACCATTTGAACACACCTTCTAGCTACCAGTAGGCAATAAATACTAAAGCAATTAGCAAGTAATTCTTGCAAATGTTTTTAATTGTTTTTTTTTTTTTTCCCTAGAATAGAAGCAGGAGAATTAGAAGAAAAAGAAGAAAACAGAAATGAATGAAGCCGTCCACTCATCTGGCAGCACTCACCTCTTTGGTGATCATTATCATGGTGCTTTTTTTCATCCTTGATTGGGAGGTGTGACTGCCCTCCCAGAGCACTAGACAGTGCCAGAAGGCCAGCACTGCTGCCAATGGGCGGGATGGCTGGAGGCTGCAAGCCCGAAGGGTGCGGAGTCAGAGGTACAGGGAGACCATGTCCATGTGACAAATGCTGGGCCTGGAGTTGTTGCTGCTGTGAAAAATGAAACACAGATATTGAATTTGTTCAGGGAGCATAGGGCTGTTTGCCTGATCCCGTACATCAAACACAACCAGTCAGATCAGCCAATACAACTGACTGACTCAGGTATCAACACTCAACAACACCCTGGCATTTTATAAATGTCTGTATGTTTGGATGCAACACAGTCTGTAAACTTCGGGCTGAAATAACAAAAATGAAAAAAAAAAAAAAGGAATTTTCCAGCTTTAGTAAAAATGGTGTTTTATTCCTCTGACAGAGCTATTATATTTTATTCTTGCTAGCAGAAACACACCATGTACATGTCTAATCAAAGCATATGTAACTATAACAGCAGTTATATAATGCAAAAAAAAAAAAAAGCTGAAAATTGAGAAAATTAGCGTTAAACAGTTCTCCCAGCGCTACTGCACAGCATGCAGTGAGAGTTAATTTGAAAGAGAAAACCTGAATTAACAATCCAGAAAAGGAAACTGGTTGCAGCCACCGTTTTAAGCCCTTTAAGTGTCCTCAGCGGTACTTGAGCAAATTACTAAAGAAAATCTAATGTAGCAAGGCTTGGGTCCTCCTGTAGGCTTGTTCAATAATGCTGAAATAATTGGGCACTCTGTGCACGTTTAGTGATGCTCGAATGGAAAGCTAGAGGCCTGCCCTTGTACTGTTCTCTAGCTGCTGACTCTGTGTTGTGACAGGTTTATTTGAGTGGGACTGTGATGCATGCACCAGTAACTGCGCTGACAAGAGTTTAAAGTCATTTTTACCAGTACACTGGCAACACATAGAGAAAGCCCTTGAGAGGGGCGAATTGGGAGTGCTTGACCTCAACCAGGGCTGCAGCAAGCTCTGTGCTATACTAACCACTGTGGGTAGATAGTTTGTTGCTACTGAACGGGAAGGCCAGAAAAAAAGTTAGCTTAAATGCCTCTCAAGAAAGATATCTAGGTTCAAGGTTTACCCACCGATTGTCCAACTAATTCCAGCTCATTTAGTAACTAGATTAGCTCTGAAATTTTCTTTTAGCTTTCCAGCAGTCACTTCTTATAGCTCATAGTAAATCAAATCAGAAACCCTCTAAGATCGTTCTCTTCCCTGCACGTCTTCAAAAAGGACTTAGGAAGATGAAGAAATAAAAACTTGTTTTGCATAAAAACATTCCGTCTGCAATTTCTTACTACACAGCTAAGCTCATACTTCTGTTTTTCATCTGAATATGAATTCATTTCCCACCTCACATTCTAGCTCTCTAATCAATCAAGAGATAATGTGCAGCCCACCTGATTGTTCCCTCCCCTCTTTAGCATGAATCTTTACATATGGGTGAGCTGAAAGTGAAAGAAAGCGAGTCACACGCAACATGTCACCTAACTCATGCAGTATACTGCATAGGTACATCCCTCAACACCTTCTTGTGAAGGTACGGATCCTTGTCTTACTTTTATAAATACAGCCCCGGCTCTGGAACCTGAAAGGCGATGGCAAATACATGACACCTGATTTAGAGCAGTGCCAGGAACAGAAGATGAATGACCCAAAAAGAAGTGTGGAAAAAAAACCACAGAGAAACACAAAAAGTAAGAAAAAAAAAAAAAAAAAAAAAAAAAAAAAAAAAAAAAAAAGATTCTTCCAGGAGAAAAAAAAGATCAGACCTCTCACTGCCTGCAATCCTATGTCATTCAAGTAAGTATCCATTCTCATAGATGTATCAAACACATTTTGTTTCTCCGGTGCTCTGATGCAAGGATGCTTCATTGCTCAGAATTTAAAATCAACTATAACAAAATGAAACAAGAGCAAACTGTGTGTTGTTTAGCTTCAGGGTTTGACTGGGGCTTCCTTACAGCAAGGGAACAAGCTGGCAAATTGGATTTGTGGTGGACTGGAGGGATGTCAGAGAAAGAAAGAAAAAAAAGAAGATAAGCAGAGAAACAAAAGGAGTGGACAAAATAACCTGTGATACAGAATATCAGCTTTCATTTTAAATGCAGAATTTCCCAGTCCTTTTAAAAACATACTATAAACCAGTGCAAGAAGATGTCTGCCTTAATCTGCCAGGGGCTTGAAGCAATGAAAAGTGCCTAAGAATATCAGCAGTGATAGAGCTTCTGGCCTCGTTAACTATTTCAAAGTTGATCAAAAAATTCAAGGAAAATTGAACTCACTGCACATTTCTGTACAATCTACAGAGAACCAACTCAATTTGCATTATATGACCTCCTCCACGGATATGGGATGATTTCCAAAGAGCTTGAAGTGAACTGCAATGCAAATGTAATCTTTTGCTGTTCTTTGTTGGGAGTTTCTCTACATAACTCAGCAACAAAGTAGAAGAGATTCTGCATCTTCAATGTGCCAAACATTCTTAACATCTCCCAGACATTATAAGTGCACTGAGAGTAGTATGTGTAACTGCACATCAGTGCAGTGGCTTGACACTGCCCAGAACTGCATAGTTGACCAGGAACTGATGATTTCTCCACAGCTTGACTTGCAGAGATCTTTGAAACTAACTGAAGAGAGTGGGGAGGAAAGAAGAAAGCAAGCAAATAAAAACAACTGAAAAACAATGTTGCACTGACAAGGAAGACTCTAGTTTAAAAAAAAAAAAGAAAAAAAAAAAGTGAAAATGCTGGGTGTATTTATCAGAATACAATGCGAGGACAAAGTTGGCAGTAAACATGTCAAATAAAAAAAAAAGGAAAAAAAACCAACCATAAATGATAATCTAATTAAGCTCCGTTTTCCAATAAGCGTACTCAGGAAGGCAAAGACAGAAAATGGTAGAACCTTCTCAGCTGCCATTTCCAGACCTTTGACATCTATTACTATGTTCAAAAGCCCACAGCATTCACAGTTTAGTTTTGCTTTTTCACTCCCCATCAGTGTCACCAGTGAACATTAACTTCCAGGATGGCCTGTCTATAGCTGCTTGGTTACAGAGAAAGCTACAGAAACACAGGCAATTCCTTATCCACTGGGCATCACATTAGCACCACAACACGATAAGAAAAAGACATGGGCTGCTCTCTCTCCCTCAAAAAGCCAAAGATACAAAGGAGAAAAACAAGTGACAGATATGCTCCCCACACAGAAACATTCCAACAGAGATAGTTGTTTACATTCATTTCTCCAATACAATGAATTTAGATCACTGCAACACAGAATAATAGAATAACAGAATGGCCTGTGTTGAAAAGGGCCCCAAAGATCATGTAGTTTCAACCCCCCTGCTATGTGCAGGGTCGCCAACCAGCAGACCAGGCTGCCCAGAGCCACGTCCACAGCCTGGCCTTGAATGCCTCCAGGGATGGGGCATCCACAACCTCCTTGGGCAACCTGTTCCAATGCGTCACCACCCTCTGTGTGAAAAACTTCCTCCTAATATCTAACCTAAACCTCCCCTGTCCCAATTTAAGACCATTCCCCCTTTTTCTATCACTATCCGCCCTTGTAAACAGCCACTCCCCCTCCTGTTTACATGTTCAAGTACTGGAAGGCTGCAATGAGGTCTCCCTGCAGCCTTCTCTTCTCCAAGCTAAACAAGCCCAGTTCCCTCAACCTTTCCTCATAGGGGAGTTTCATAAAAATTTAAAATTTAAAAACCTGCAAGGAAAGCCTGAAAATGAGCCAATTGAGCAATCACGTAATTTTTTGATGTTGCTGTAATGCTTTCACTTCCCACTTCTCCATCTCCTCTTTAATTTGCTATTCTTAGTCATGTCATTTGTGAACCCTTACAATGCTGTTAGCTTTCCACAGTCCTAGCATATCTGAATGCACTATGCATGAAATCAAGTATGCATTTTCATAATGGGTGAAAATTTGCAAAGGCAGTACACCAGGCTATATTTTGCTGTAAGTTTTCGAGAACTATTTAAAGAAAACAGCTACTACAAACACCCCATATTCCTTCAGTTACCAAGAAATACACAATGCTGTTAAGGTTTCAAAGTTTTTAAGAACTATCCGAAGAATAAAAATATAAGAGCAAGGGTAAAACCAGTAGTCAGAAAGAAGTCAAAAAAGAAAACTATTTTTGGTAATAAATTTAAGAAGATAGTTTGTTATTAAAATCTGTATTAAAATTTTGAGACTTATTAATATATATCAAATAGAGTATAGTTGTGACTTATCTGTTCTTGTTTTTTAAACTCTGAATATTCTCCTACATAGTCTACAGTAAAAAGGAAAAAAAATAATTCCCAAAGCCATGTCTAAGAAGTGAATAAAAAGGCTTTGCAAAAGATACTTAACTGAGTATCACTGATTTTTACAACTGGAATTATAAATATTGATGCTTTATTTAATTCTTATCCCCATACATCTTAAGAGATCAAATTTAAAGCAAAATATGAAAATAAACGCAATAAGAAATTAGTTTCTAATGCTCTCTTGTTATAGCCAGCACATCAAAAGCTTATTCTCCTGGAAAAGGTTCAAGTTTTTACTGGATACTTTCCAAGAGTCAAGTAATCTACCATCTTCCCCTCACAGACCCTGAAAGCACACAGCCACTATCCAAACAATCTGAACATACACCTCTAACCTGAAGGCATTTCTAAAGTTAACAAATGAATGCCTCAAAAAGATGTGTCTATACACATGCACACACTACCCATACCTGCTGGGGAGGATCACCAAAATATCAGAATAAGATAGCTTTATGAAATTCATCAGGTAAAGTGATTTCTTGTTTAAACAAGAGATTTGTTATTATGACAGCATAAATACAAAATGATAATTGAGATAAAGATTATTGAGATAAAAACAGTGGCTCAAGAATATAAAATATCAGTGTTTCAAAGACCAGTAAGAAATGGAAGCATTTTGGCATGGACAGCTATAGGTTTTATCTTGTTTTTATCTTTCATGCTAGTTCGCACCTCCTGATATTATCTGCACTGTATTTCTTCCCTTTTCTGGCATACCATTCCAATACAGTTTTTTTGTTTTGTTTTGTTTTTTGTTTTTCTTTTTATGTTAAGATACGATATGGCAGAACAGCATAGAGGGAGAGTCATGCAATAGCATGGAATGATCCGGGACATACATGCACACCATAAAGACACTGTGGTACAGAAATAGGACCTTGAGACCAGTCTTGTAATAGAAAAGAGATCATTTTGCAAATAAGTGCATCCAGTGAGAAAGGACAGTATCGGAGATTGGTAGGAAGTCTATATGCCAAATACAACTTCCCTGCAGCAAAATTAAGTGCTTCACAAGGACAATGAAAATATGGGATATAGAAAATCCAAGAAAAAGAATTTAAAAACTACAGAATTGAGGGGAAAAAAAGATAAATTAAAATAACAACAATAAAACAAACAAACAAACTCTAGGCAAATGCCAAAGTTCTTACTCCCTGAGAACCAGTAATTCTAATTAAGGAAAGCAAACTCCACTCAGAAAACTATGAGTAGAAGGGAAAAATCAATAGTCATTAATAATTAGGGAAGCATTTATAGCTCCTACATAAGTAACCAAGAAACTATCAGAATCATATATTTGCAAATTGTCTCAAATATCTTTAAAGTGAAATAAGAAGTCAATTCCAGAACTATACTGTTGGGATGAAAGGTAATACAGGCACAGAACATTTCCACTTCTAATGATATATACAGGAACATCTGCTCCTGTTACACATTTCACCAGGTGTCCTTCTTCAGATTTTTTTTTTCTTCTTTTCACTCAGTGAAACAGCGTAGAGGGCAAAAGTAACAACAACAGGAGATCCACTAAGAAGTCAAAGACCTGTGATTAAAGAGGCTAGCGTTTCAGTAAAGAAAACAACTAACTCACTGCAAAGGGACAGGTGCATTTTTCCCCAGAATCTTAGAGTTCAGTAGTTCACTCTTCTGCCTGCAGGACTCCTCTCTCATTTTCAACAGAGAGAAGGCTCTTCAAAATCACTTTCTATTATCATCTCATATAGGGCAAAAATTCTTGTATAAATCATGCCACTTTAGCAATCTTCTTCCTTTTTTTTTCACCACCCTCTTGCTAGCTTAGGAAAAGAAAATTTACATTAAGAGAAGGCAGAAAGCACCAAGTACAGCTGTGCTCAAGGTCTTATCAGAAGAAATGCTAGTGGCTTCTCATGTGCCACACATAAGACAAGTAAGTCAAATTTCAGGACAGTGAGTAGTGATTAATAGACTCCTTAGTTCTTTCAGTGCTACTCTATGTTTTGTCATGGTCACAACACAGGAGTCCACACTGTGTTGAATTCTAGCAAGCTGCCTGTGTTTGGGATAAACACCTGGGTTGCTGGAATTGATCCATTCCTTCCAACCCATTCTATACTTAGAAGATTGCCATTTCTGCTGAAGCCACACTCCTGTGCAGACCACTGCAATGCCTGCTCTTCCCAGTGGTGAGCAGTCTCTTCCCACAGAACAATGTTAGCTGTTAAGACACAAGGATACCATTCTCTCTCTCTCTCTCTAAGACTTGAATGAGTGTACTAAAGTTATCTCTTTCTAATCTAGTGCCCAGCAGTCAACTAACCAAGACTTAAAGTGATTTCTTTTGCTCTAGTACAACTTACCTGTTACAATAGCTTTGATAAAAGGTCTTGACAAGGATCAAACAATCTACATTTAAGTCACAACTCTGAAACTGTAAAAGGACCACTTGCTCTATTTGCCTCAGCTTCTCCCAGGTATAAAACAGCTGAAGCAGTACTGCCTCATATCAGAAACATTACTAGAGGGGATTGATTCAATGCCTGTGATGCATTCACATATTGAAGAAGTTGTTGTGAAAAGTCCAAACATGATGTGGAGAATTGTTTCACTAACAGAAGTAAAACATTTTGAAATATCAGAAACTTAAAAACCTCCTAAATTCCATCTTTCAAGACTAATTTTACATCTGGAAATGAAGTATTTTAGTCTGCATCCTGATAACTAAAGTTCTTGCTCTAGATAGTATGATTGAAGACATGTAAGAAACTACTCACATCTGGAGGAAAGCAAATGTTTAACTGATCCACTGTCTGGACACCTAATCCTCATTCATTGTGTAGGTAGTATCTGAAAACTTTAGAAGAAGTTTAAATGATAAACACATAGGCCTGCTTGTAGATGACTGCAGAACACCGTGGCTTGAAAACATGACACGGTAACATCAGCCTTCAGGCTACGCAGTACAGTAGGGATGTATGGGCTGCATTTCCACTGAGTATGTAAGCATTGTTAATTTCTCATTTGAGCATTTTTTTGGAAATCCTTGCCTTCACATTATGCACTATGTTCTCACTTTATATACTATTTATCTTCCAAAGCAGAATTATTATGCCACCACTGAAGTATTACATAGTAAACAATGGACCAAAAGTCTGACAGAGTGTGCCAAATTCATATTAGGTTGGAGATGGAGGCAGCTTCCATGCACTGCTGTACAGACCAGTATGGCAACACTGTTTCCTCCTCTTTATTTCCTATCCATGAAGGAAGTAATAAATAAAAAAAAAAATACTGCACATATTCGTGCTGTAAAGTATGAAGAAAATTCTTCATAGGACTCCTCATAGCCATACTGATTAATCTTAATTAAAAAAAAAAAAGATACAGTGGTCAATTAGCATTGGTGCCAGTGTTTGGAAAAACACAAGGCAGAAGTCAGCTGCCCTGCCAGATCAGATACAGTATGTGAGCTGTAGTACTTTTGTCATATGCACTTACTTTAGCATAACAAGAAGGGCCTCTGGCATCAGCATATTGGCAGTGGGATGTAATAAATGGTCTGCACTTCGCCCTGCAACATGTTACTGACTGCTCCTACAGTGATAGACCAATATAAATTCAGTAGCTACAACAGCTTGTGTAAAGAAGAAAACAGTGGCAGCCCATTCCAAATGTAGCAACAGCATTTAAAATCCACCCTTGGAGAGGTTTTTCAATAAATATGAAAGCTGGAACTACATGCATTCTAATTATTTCTCTCAAAATTCCCTAAAAAGACCTTTTGTACTTCATTTTCACCCTTTTAAAATTACGATAATGCTGCATACGGTAGAGATTAATTGAAATCAGTCCTCACCTGCAATACTTTCTCTGAAGATAGCACTTGGTAATGGGTGGAGAAAAAGTAAAAAAACACTACAAAAAAACCACCTCTTCCCTCCTGATCCTCAAAAAAAGCAGCACCTTTGACCTAGCTGTACTTCAAACAAATCATTCAAAACAAAAAATATTCACCTAAAAGCATTCTACATCTACAATTTCCTCTTCTACAGTTCTATTTCAGAGATTAGGCAGTGCCAAAAAAATTACACACCACACTTCACACGTTCTTAGTTTACAAAAAGCAAACAAGAGTCATTAAATAGGGAGGAATGAATTTCAGTATTCCTTTAGATAGGCAAATGAAGCACATATCCATTAAGTCAATCTTGTCTGCCACCTTCCCACTATAACAATCTGTGTACAATATGCAGCAGGTGGCCACTTTGTTTTACAGTATGTAAGCTTCAACCACTGCTTAATGCCAGCACAGCCCTTGAACAAACAATACAGAAAGGACCTGAAGAACCTTAGAGGGGTGACTTGTGCCAGTGCTACAACACGTACATTTCCCCACCCTTTGCCAAGCAGGAACAATTCTACCGTACAAACTGGACCATTAAACATTTTTAGTTTACAGGAGAAAAGCTTCTGCTGTACCACCCTGTGGTAAAAAGTCTGCCTGCAACTGGGCATTGTGTAGGAGAGCATCCCTGCTCCTGTTAAGCTTCAAGGCAAGGCATTGGCCCTCCTCCATCATCTCACAGTTAGCAATGTCAGCCTAGGCTTGCTCCCCTCAATCAAAAGAACCCCAGAAGTCCCTCTGCTCTCTACTTCACTGCACAAGCACATGCGAAAGGCAGAAATAACCTACCATACAGGAGTTGAAAATGCTTCTGCAATGCTACAAGCACCTTGATACCTAACAGCAGACCTCTGTACCACTGGTGCCCTGGGAGCAACAGCACGCAATCACACTAGGTTTGTATTACAACTTGTATGCACTTATCTGCACCACAACACTTTCAAAACTTTGCATGCCTGGAGAATAGCATACGGTGTATTTAAACAGATATTGTTCTCCACATCTGCAGAAACACAATTTGCTCAAAAAAAACCCAAAAAAACCTACAAACAACCAAACAAATTACACACCTTCTGAGATGGGGCAAACTAGCACTTCAACTTCAAACACAAGACAGAGCTTTTGATTGGTGGGGTATTAAAAAAGGAGCTTGATAGCTTCACAGTTATATGCCACAATATAGAAGCATCCTTTCTTCCAAGAACTGCCATTTGCTTACATTTAAAATAGATAGTAAAAGTGACATAATAAAACAAAATGCTTAAGAATTAAACCAAAGCCTTTTTCTTCCCCTTTTTCTCAGATGTATAGAATGGTAAAGACAAAATCATTTAAATCATTTCCTTAGTAATACAAGTAATATTTAAATAGATTTAATAGTGCTGCTCCAAACCAATGAATTATGAGTTTAAAACCTATTAAAATGTAATGTTTTTTTCCTGAGCTGAGGGGAGAGAGATTTAAATCCACTGAATTTTAATATTTCAGCTTGAGCTGCAGGAGGTAGAGAAAGTCCAAATGAACTATTCCATCAGCACCATTCAAGCATGAACATTTTAATCAGTTTTACTTCCTTGGAGTTCTCTAACACAGTTTACGCTGTCATTCTGAAAGCACTTAACACAGAGAGTGTGAAAAACCACCAAGGCTTGTTATTGCCTTTACAATTGATGGCAAATAATTTCGCAGACTTCCTATCATTAAAATGTCACTACTAAAAATTGAGGTTCAGCATTTCTTGTGCTAAACTGCATTTTCTTTGAACACCATCACATACCTGTTCTTAAGTTTTTGGTGCATTTCATTTATCTCTCCTGTGATAAACATACACATAAGCAGCCTCCATTTCTTTCTTAGTACCCAAACACAGTTGAAAACCAACTATTTTAAAACCAACTATTTTAAAACAGAGAAACATACTCTGGTAAAATTCTTATACAGGTTAATTCCATGGTTCCCTTCAACCGCATTCACACAGCAAGTTCCTATTATATAGTATAGTGGATTAAAAAAAAAAAACAAAAATATTTTAAGACAGTTAGATGACTCAGAATAATAATACAGGAAATGAAAACATCATTCCTAATTAGATCATACTGCTGATTTAAGGCTACAATTTGTGCACTGTTCAAAGAGTGTGATCTTGCAGTTTCCAGTTTAAAAGCACGGTAGCTATGACACTTGAGAAGACCAACTGGGTGCACCGTGTTGCTCACACCTTTGCACCCAACCTGGAAAGGAACAGCTGAGTGTGCGCTACAACTCCTCCAAGCAAAAATTCTATTCCACGCTGCCCATGGCAAATATCAGATGCAGATTTACAATCCTCTTGCAGCATGCTTATGACACATAGTTTTGGGTTAGTTTTTCTCATTGTATCTCTCAAAAAGAAGATGGATTATATTTAACTTGTTTCAGTCCGTCAACAGCTTTAAACTGAACATGACCTGTGAAAGAAGTCATTATAACTGTGTTTCATTCCATTAAACACAACGAGTTTATTGTCAGGAGAACAAGCAATCTCTCCGGGTTCCAGGCTCACTTCAGTATTTTGCATTTAAACTGCACGGATCAGTGATTTGGTTCATTTACCAATGAAGATAGAATAATATTGCAAAGTTAAAAAGGTGCTTCATCAGATTCCATTAAATCAGAGAACATTCATATAAAAATATGTATGTGAAATACAAAGAGAGACATGATTTGTGTACATTCAATTCTGTTCTTGTGCCAAACTCTATTCCAGCAAAATCCATTTTAAACTCCAGCTGTTGCTCCTCCACTCAAACCAGAGTAGTTCTGAGTCAAGGGAACACCGAGGCCCCGAACACAAAGGATTTTTTACAACATTTATATTTCAAAAACTCATGATATTGCTCATGTTTTCTTCCACTATACATCTCAATGGGAAATTAAAAGAAGTTTATTTAGAGAGGTTTTAAAGAGCAAGCAAACATTAGAAGCTTTTAAAATATCACAGTGTTAAAAGAACATGAACTCTGTCAGACTTATCCAAGAACAAAAGAATATAATTCAACATAATTAGAGCCACGATTTCTAATTATGTTTTTTTTTTTCTTTTATCAGTATTCACAAAATATGACAAGACTCTTTTAGTCCCACGCTACATTTTCAGACTCTAAATCTATCTAAGTTCAGATGTAAAATTATTACAGGTGTTCACAGAACTAGAACTTAAGATCTTCCGATAACCTATTCTATTTATTCAGCTTTATTTTTTTAAATGAATTTCCTTAAAACTGAATTCGATTACTTCCCCTTAACTGTGCAGAACATGGCACTTTCAGTCAGCACTGCTCCCATTTCTCTAAAAATGAAGAGAGATGCTACGCAGCATTTCCTAAATCAACATAAAACAAGAGTGGAAAAAGGAAGTACTGAAAGCTAAAATCACCCTTCTGAGGGAGATGAAAGCTACCCTATTTTAATGCACAGAAACAAACTTCAGACATTATAAAA
Organism: Lagopus muta; assembly: GCF_023343835.1. Taxonomy (NCBI): domain Eukaryota; kingdom Metazoa; phylum Chordata; class Aves; order Galliformes; family Phasianidae; genus Lagopus; species Lagopus muta. The sequence goes on along the minus strand of NC_064472.1, from coordinate 38,747,702 downwards.
ATTTCCAGCGATGGAATCTCAATTGTCTTGAAAAGATAAATTCAGACAGCAAAATACAAAATTTTCTTCTGTCTGGTGGGAGCAAACCAAGAGAAGTAACTGCGAGGCTCCCAGACAAGCATCCAATCTTTTTATATCTATTCTGAGTAGTTTAGCGATTCATGAAAACAGGATAAACTTAAATAACAAGTGCAATAGGCTCTACATCAATAAACTTTTCTCATCCCTAGGATGCAAATTACTTTTCCCAGTCTCCCTAATGCAAAACTGAATGACAAAAATGTACACAAATAGACTGCGAAGTATTCATATGCATGCGTATGTGTACACACACGCACACAGACAAAATGGCATGTGCACACACAGCAACACTATACACACGCACAGCAGACACACAAAAACTTCTACAACAAAGAAACCAACCCTTAGCTGCTTACTTTATGCAAAGAATGTTAATAGAAGGCAATATTTTTGGTTAGGTAATGAAAACTAATTGGCAAATTATTCATCTCCCAGTTTCCCCACTGGAGCGTAAAAGACGTACAACAAATGTTATTCATGATTCTACACGACTCGCTCTGATTCACCTCTTTCTTTCTAACGGGCACTTCAGAGGAAATAAAGGTTACTCTTTTCCATTTATATCTTCTAATTGACTACCAGTGTTTTCTCGTGGTCAGATGGATACAAAACAGAGTTAGAAACAGACTATTAAAAACAAGCTACAATCAGACCACTGCTCTACACTACTGTCAGCAATGATCAGAGAGTCCTGATTTCCTTGTTAAAAGACAGAGGCATAATTGAAGCAATATCTTCACTTCAGATTGATTATTCTGCGACCCTTATCCACATCTTCACTCAGCAATTTGAATTTTAATGAAAGTAAATGGAATAATTAGCATTTCAAAGTGTGTTTGATACACTGAATAAAAAAAAAAAAAAAAAAAAAAAAGGAAAAGACTTTTATGTATAATCTATACACAAAAGAAAAAGCATTTGGGAGGGGGCAGAATATGGGAAGTACAGTTGTAGCGTCTTCATTAGAATAACTTAAACAACTGCTTGCACCAGCTGCATAATTATACACATGAATAATGTGCTATTAAGCTATGACTCCTCACCTTTATTTTATGTAGTGGGAACAGCCATAGCTTTTGTTACTATGCCTTTCCTACCAGTCATAAAATGTAAACACTGTGGCTGCCCACACCCATAAAGCTTGCAGGGGTTCCACACTGAGCCCATACCACCAGTAGTAAAGCTTTTACAAGAGAGGCTGCACACACATGTATGTTCGGACCAGGGAAGGGATATTTTGCTGTATGTTGTTTCCAAGATTTTTTTGTTATAAAAGTAACCAAATTATTTTGCAAAGTAAATATGAATGTGTGGTGAATATTCTCATGTGCTTTTCTGCACAGTAGTCTGAGAAGCAGCAAAGGGAACAATTCCTCGTTGAGGCTTAGTGTGCCGTACAAAAGCTGTTAGCATGGTGCAGAAGCAGACTAGCAGGCAGTATACAAAGGAAGCAACGTGACTTAAAAGAAAACAATCCGTCTTGAAAGAAAATAATCTGACTTAAAAGAAAAATATCCATCCAACTTCAGGGAATGGATACAACACAGGCATTAACCTGTTTGTTTTCTCTACACACTACAAACAACATTTTCAGGCAGTAGCCAGCTTTTATCAAGATCAAGCTACTGACCTTCTCCACTGCCCCCAACTTTAGCCCCTTTGATGGGAATGGAAGGAAAAGGAAGGGAAGGAGAGAGGAAGGGAGGGAAGGGAAGGAAAGGGAAAAGAAGCTTTTTATAAATGCTATTAGAGCTGAAATGGAAAGACCACATACCCCAATGATTGCGTTCAGTTCTGCCATGGTCACTTGCTTGGCACGCTCCACAGCCTGCACCACTTGTTGCTGGTGCTACAAATGAAGATCAGAAACAGAATAAAATTATTTGTTTTCTAAATTATTATGCGTTTTTTTGTTGCTGTTGTTGTTGATTTTTCCTTTTTCCTTTTTTACTTTTCAGTCACACATTTGAAATGATAGTTCTCTAACAGTCAAACTCTGTGTATAAAATGCCATTACTTTCCTGGAATACCCTTGCACCAAAAAGACCAATTTTACAACCCATTTGAGGACCCTGCCTTCCTTCTGTTCATCAATGCACTCCCAAACTTACACGTCACCTTTAAAAGCAAATCACTTTCCTTACAGTCAGAGAAACTTCTTGATTAAAAAAAAAAAAAGAAAAGCATACTGAAAATGAAAGGTATGTATTTTCAACAACCACACAGCGCCCACATCACTGAAGGATATACAGATTCTCCTCCTTGGTATATTTCAAAGCAACTCAACCATAAGAATGAAATTTAAAATGCCATTCACAATTCTGTCAAACATGTGAAAGAGAACTAATTATTTCAATCCCCAACACGTAAATTTTAATAGGTTTAAAAAGTCCATCAAAAACACATGGTCTAATTAACAACACAGTTTACAAGCTTCAGTGGTTATATTATCTCAGTTTGAGTGATCCTGTATTCCTGAAGTAAATTCAAAATTGCTGTACACTGAAAAGTGATTGGTATTTATGTGAAAACACTGGCTACAAATAAAGTCAAATCCTAATCCTGCAGCCAGACCTGTACCAGTTTGAAGCTCCACCATTGGCAAATTCTTTTGCACATGCAGTCCTGTAGGGTTGAAATTACAATAAGAAACTGGTGCAAGGGGTGGGGAGGGTCCAGGTAGAGATGCAAGCAATTGCATGCTCAGTACTGGGAATGAATCACCCTTGATTTACAGCCACAGATTGAGTATAGCAACCTCCACTCAGAGGAGGAAGGGCGCTGTTGCGCCTAGGTTTGACATCCTCAGATGTGCCAGCTCCTGCTGCTCCCCACCCAGCTATCTTCTTTACAAAATGGGGACAGAGTCTGCCATGCAGAAACGAAAATGGCCTTGTCACTTACAAATTCCCTGTCCTAAAAGTTCCTGGGATGAGGAAAAGCAAGCCTAAAAATCCTCACATAACCATGAGAAATGCTAACCTGAAGCACAGAAAATAACGAAGGAGGTAATTTAGAAACATTCCTGGGAAGGAAGAAAATGGTTTTAAGGTTTGTTTGTTTTTACGCAAAGAACAATTAAATGAAGGAAATGCCAGGAGAACAAATAACATACTATGGCAAACATAACCACAGCAGTCCAATTTAGGGTTTTCTAAAGGTACAGTACTAACATAAACCAAACCTGTCAGTTAAGAGCAGCAAACGTAAAGAACAAAAAACAGGGCTGAATATGAGCAAATGTGTTCTTGGCATTGGGAAAAAAGACTGCAATGAGTGGTGTATCGCCATCACGGATAACCATTAAAAAGAAAACTGCAATTCTCAAGCCTCAAGTTCCTGACAATGCATTATCATCTCCAGATCATCACGTGGTAAGGACATATAAAGTAGCTGAACGATCAGTGATATGTGGTTTTGTAAGACAAGAAGTGACCAAAAAAATTACCCCACCATATTCAAGTGGAGGTCAAAAGGATCACAGAATTTTTGATCACATTACAGTCATCATTGGTTTCCTGTCATTTCCTAGGTAATACCTTTTTTTCAATGAAAATAAAGACAGGAATCCAGCCCTATGTATGAGCATTCTTCTTTACAATCGTAATACCCATCTAATTAAATTCCATCCCCAGGGCCACAGAGAGAAAAAGAAATATCTTCCAAGGAACTTGCAAAATTCTGGCCCGAAAATCTCAACAGTGTTACAGAAAAGCTTGAAATTTTTGTCTAGGCTTTGGAAAAATAAGTTGATTCTACAATAGTTCAAATGGCTCTGTTCCATTTGCAGCACACATACATGCAATGGATCTGAAGAGTATTTGGGAAAACACTGTTTCACTCCCAGGTAAGAAGAAGTGAATGTGGAAGGGTCAAGCACCAAAATCGCTCTTTAAGATTTCCGCTGAAAAACACTGCAAGACAGAAATGCCCTAACCAATAACACAGAGCATCTTTCATTGATTCTAATAGGCTTGGGATCAAGCCTTCATAAAGAGAAAACCCGTCGGCCTTGTAAAGCTGCACCTAAATTAGGTATGGTAGAAACAATTAAAACTCTCTGTTGCCAGCTGTTTTAACACTGATTTAATCTTCAGTGCCATGGTATGCACAACACAGAAAATAGATGGTCTGTAATTAGCTTTTCCATCACTTTTACCTCAGCAGAGCAATCTAGCCACTTCCAACTCCCTTCCATATCCCTGAGACCCTGCTGGAGGTACTGCCCCATGTGACCCATAAGCTACTTTGAATCACAGATCCAAACAACACACATCAATGCATCACAGCAAGAAAAATCAGAGTGGCCTCCACATCAACTCATACCTTCTTGGCATGGGGATTCCTTACTCATCAAATCCTTTGTGTGTAAGGGAATTACGCGTTTCACATCACTGATCACAGACTGGATGCCTCTTAATTTGGCAGAGCATACAAGGAGGCACACGATAGTGGTCCATGTATGCAACGTGGACCAAATGCAACATGATGGGCAGGCAGCACCACAGAGGGCAGGGCAGCTGCCAGACCAGACCACTGCTGGAGTCCAGCACTGTGCTTGGGTGCAAACCCTGCTCATGCTCCAGCAACCAGTGGCATCACATTAGCACCAAGCACTAGACTACCCATCAGATGGTCATGAAAGACTTACAACTAAATTTAAAAAATACCCCCAAATAAAATACTTTTACTTTTTTGTCAGCTACATGAAGAGAGAGTGTTGCAGCTTTCACAAATTCTAATGCTAGCCTACCTTCTTGCATGCAATTAAATGACAAGACCACTACTTTCAGGTATGACAAAGCAGGATTTTGCATACCAGACCAGAGCAATGAACTTGGTGCCCTGCCTCGCCTGTCATGCAGACTAGTATCATTTCTCCTTTTTAACTTCTTCTCTGTCTCCACTCTTCATCCCTTTCTGTTTTCTGCAGGGAATGGTGTCTGCAGTTGTCGTATGCTGGAAAATCTTCTCCTTTTGGTTTCATGGTGGGTAGCAACAACAGAGACCACAAGAAGGATGTAGGCGTTTTTGCAATCACATTGTCTTACCACACTGTCACCTAGCCCTGATTCCTGTGCATGCATTGCAGCATGGTGGAAAATATCTGTGTTTCTTTTTGTTGTTGTTTGGTTGTTGTGTTTGTTTGTTTGTTTTTTTAACATACTGGAGCACCATGCTGCTTCCAACAACAGGGGAGCCATGCTGATGGCAGTCAAGCGGTGAAATTTCCCAACATACATGCACAGAAGTTGGTGTTAGAAATGTCTAATTCCAGCCTTCCTCCAGCACCATTTATAAAACTCAATGCAAAAATCACAGATAATTTACTTTGCAGAAGCAGGTAAATTTTGCTATGTTTTATTTATAATATTTTGTTGTTGTATTATCTGTCTAGAGGGAGAACAGACCAGGTCTTCCTCAGGAAATAAAGCAGTGTTATTCTGAAAAGCCTGATCTAGAGACAGCATAATGAGATGAGGCAGTACTGAAAACACCAGTGAGCAAAAACACATTTACAGTGGAGTATAGCACATGCTTAGAAAACTAAGAAGGATCGGCAGGGTCACTGAATCCAGGCACTGCAACTCAGACGAGATCTAATAACCACTTCATAAGATTCTAAGAAAACTACTAGCAATATATGCATAAATTGCTAATAAGATGTATTCCACGGTAGAAGGATTACAGATATGTGATAGCTTCCTTATACTTTCTATTTCAGCTCGTCTTGGGCAAGTCTAAGATGGAGGAAAATGCTTTTTTCTTCTCAGTCTCTCAAATCTCAGACCAATGGTTATTACCTTTTGAATAACATTCAGAGACCCTTGCTCTGCTTCTATATAATGCACTTAATGTTCTTCATCCAAACTTAGTAAGCTTTAGAAGCTCCTTTATAAGATATCAATATAGAGAAGAGTGAGCATATTATGGCCCGTGTCTATCCTGCAAAAGGAAAACCATCCGCTAATAGTAAAGTGCTTGAGAGGAAAGGACCGCATTCGGGAACACATGCAGTATTTTCTAATGATTGTTTCTTTGCACATATGGATGAGTGGCATCCCACTGCTCTCCTAAGTCAATGTGACCACCTTGTTTTGCATGGAAACTGAAAGCTACTAAAGAGCAGGCCTTCTATCTTGTTATCAGCCTGTTCACTGGAACGGACCCTAAATCTTCAGAAACTTTTCTGATAGCTTCCTCCAGCCTAAACAATGCTTGAAGTGCAAATCAGACAACTTATGTGTGTATGTGTGTATAAACACGAAAACAGTTGATATTTACCCAAAATTAGGTAACCATGATCCAAGAGCAACTCAGTCACACCAAAAAAAAAAAAAAAAAAAGCCACAATCCAGCACACGTCCTTTGGCATTCAGGATACACAGGCCAGGTAGACAGCAACAGCCACAGGCTGCACTGAGACACACATACACACCATGTTGACAAGACAGGAACCAGATTCAACCTGAAACCAACATGTCTGAAGAAATGTCACACTGTGCTGCAGCTGGTATGCCCAATTGAGAAGCAGCATAAATTAGCAGAGGAGCAATCTACAGCTTTATACCCAAAATGAATAGACTCTCACCAGTTAGATCATAAGAGGATGCGAACATCAAACTATCTACACCAGCTGCACACTATCAAAACTACATTAACTGAGTGCTAACAAGCTCCAAGCATTTACCTATAGCCTGTGGGCACCTCTTTCCCCATATTTAATAGAAGGTACCTTGGGCACACCAGTATCTCACAACATCACACAGAGGTGGAAAATGACTACTGCAACACAGGAAGTCTGCAACAGCAGCACAAATTGAACACTGATCACCCCTGAGGTTCATCTCAAGCTTTGACCACAAAGTCACTCTTTTTTATTGAAAAGGGGAAGTTTGTATTTCTTAATGCTGTTTTTTAGTTTTCTCAAGCTGAAGGCAACATAAAAACAAGACAGTATTTGACTGCATATATAGGAATTTTAAAAACTTTATTTTTGATGCATAGTTAGGTAATCTAAAGCACTGTAAATCTGACTGAACTCTTGCATCTGAAAAAATTCTTGAATATTTTACTGGTATGCTCCTTGAAACAAAGCAGGCAGTAGTACACAGAAGGGTGACATATTGTAATTGCATTCATTTCAAGAGATCTCTAGTGATTTTGGACACAATTTCTTGCTTCTAAGTGAGTTATCGCAACTCATTGATTCCTTACAAAGTTAACAAGCAGTAAGACAAGTTAACCTGGTGCCATTATGAGGCAATAATGTTGCCATCAGTGCATGTAACCACTGCATTTTGTTCATTTTTCCCTCAGGCACAATAGGAAGGAGTCTGATCACATTTTTCAGGCACTGTTCCACAATTATACTGTATGCAAACTGCAAAAACAGCAAAAGCATACTGCAATTCAGTTCTCTATTAATCTAGATGATGAAATAAAGAGGGTTCCATTAAGACACTTAGTTTTTAAATACACAAATTAGATGGAAACTAAGACTAGCAGAATGCTTGAAACTAAAGACCAGTTCTCTTTTGCCTCATTAGCACATGCCAATACAACCTGATTGTAAAATGTTACTGTATAATAGACATCAAAGAATCATTAAGATTTTCTTAACTCTAATATGAAAAGTATCACCTTCAGCAGCACTATCAAGATATATGAAAAGTCTTTTTGTGCTTCTGTATTCAATTCTTCTAGTCCCTTTTCCATCTTACTAGATAAACTAGAAAATACACTTGCCCCCAAGTAATACAAATGTGTACAGCGGCTTTTTAGAAGTGATCCCTTTTGTCTATGTCACCACATACAAAAATGCCTTATTTGTGAACTTATTTTGACCTTTCAATTTCCTGTATAGCCGAAAGAGCTTCAATATCACAGAGTATACACAGAGAAGAAGCTGTAAGACTTGGTAAACAAGACTCATGCAAATAGCTGAAGGAAAGTTTGTGGGCCATGGTTTTGAAAAGCAGCAGCTCGATAGGGCAGAAACCACAGGCAGGTCTGCTTTCAGACCTATAACTTCTTAAAGCTCTGACCTAAAACCTAAAAAAGTAAACAGCAGTCACAAAGCACAATGACACTGCTGTGTTTAAGCCCTCATGAGGTCATACTGTACCCATGACAGAAGTGGAATGGAACAATGTAATTTTTTAAGTTTACAATCTCAGCCATCTCTGTCTTCTATCTACGTAGTTCCTACAGCAAGCATGTCAATGAGAAGATGTTGGAATATAGTTAATAGTTAAGTTCAAAGTTGTTTTGAAGTGATATCCTCCATGCTTAGCTTGAAGTCCAGAATGCTGTCAAACACTGATCAAGCCCCTTGGCTCATAGTTCAAAAGTTACTGCAAGTGAGCATCACAAGGGAGATCAGCCTTGACTGAAGAGATGTAAGAAATTAGATGCAGAGCGATCACAGTGCCTCCTCTCTTTCTAATACATGCACTTAAATTGTGCTAATTCCAGCTTTCAGGAGAAGGACTCCTGGTTGATGCAGCTGCAGGCACTGGAGAGCAAATGAAAAACAGGGCAGAGTCTGAGCTCACCTAAGCAGGATGCCACTAATACTAAATCTCAAAAACTTAAGTGTATTTTCTTCTTTTAAATCCATGTGAGCATACAGCGGCAATGCAGGCTAGCACTTCCAAAATCAAAGCTGAGGGCCAAAATCCATCAGTCACTGTGAATCAAACATGTCTCTCTTCAGATGTACTTTAAGCTCTCTTTCTTCATGGCAAGAACCATGCTTGTTCCAGGAAGAACAGCCTGGGATCTGGAAGCAGAGCAAGCAGAGCGGCACGACCTGCTATTACATACTGTAATAACGTTCTGCTCAAGAATTCTTCTGAAAATAGCAGTTCCAGTAGGAGTATTCTGGTACAAAGTTTCTAAACACTGTACTGCATACTCTGGAAAAGATGTCTCTGTCATAGAAATGCTGATCCTGTGCCTTTGCCAAGATCACAGCTTTGCCTGCCAAGAACTCAATCCTGCCTTTGTTTCAAAATCGTGACATTTCTGTGCTCACTTTAGCATGAGTATGAATCAGCTTTACACCTCATTTTTATATGCTGTGTTATTCCTGTCTGCCTGCCTACCTCGCTTCCCCAGCTTTCTCTAAGAAACAGGTTTCATACGCTGGAGGTTGAAGGGGAGATGAGTGGTGAGGCAATGGAGGATCTGCCTAGGAGGGAGCCTATGGTGAGGTGGTAACCACACCTTGAGACTGCCTCTGTCAGGAAAGAAAGAAAGGTGACCGTGGAGGGTGGCTCCCTTCTCAGAGGAACAGAGGGTCCCATATGCAGACCAGACCCAAGCCATCAGTAAGTGTGCTGCCTTCCTGGGGCCTGGGTCAGGGACATAATCAGGAAACTCCTAAAGCTGGTTAGGTCCACTGATAACTTTCCATTACTCATAGTTCAGGTGGGCAGTTATAAAATTGCTCAGAGAAGCCTATGAACTATGAAAAAAGATTTCAGGGGTTTAGGACGTTTAGTCCAAGGAGCGGGAGCGCAAGTGATCTTTTGTTCTATACCTTCAAGGGCAATGAGGGACATGGAACAGGCTTGGAAAGTGCAAGCAATGAATAATTGGCTCAGAGGCTGGTGTCAAGGCAGAAACTTTGAGTTCTTTGATCACGGGGCAGTATACCCGGATCCTGGCTTATTGTCTGTGCATGGAACGCACCTGTCTCAAAGGGGAAAACAAATCCTAGTGCAGGAACTAGCGGGGCTTATCAAAAGAGATTTAAACTAGCAATGACAGGGAAACGGGACAAAACAAGGCTCACAAGAGATGAGCCTAGGGGAACAATGCTTGAGCGGGGGTGAGGCAGATGATTGAGCTGAAGTGCATTTACACCAATGCACACAGCACAGCCAACAAGCAGGAGGGCTCAGAAGCAATTGTGTGGCAGGCTATCTACGACCTAGTTGCTATTACCGAAATGTGGTGCGACCACTTCCATGACTGGAGTGCTGTGATGGATGGCTACAAGCTCTGTGGAAGGGACAGACGAGGAAGGAAGGGTGGTGGTGTGGCCCTTTATATTAAAGACAGTTTTGATGTTGAAGACCTCAGGGTTGAGAATGACGAAGTTGAGTGTCTATGGATAATGATCAGGAGAAAGGTCCACAGGGGCAACATCTTGATGGGGGTCTGCTACAGACCACCTAATCAGGATGAAGAGAAGGACAAGGCATTCTATGAGCAGACTGCAGAAGTTGCATGATTGCCAGCACTTGTTCTCCTGGGAGACTTTGACTTTCCTGATACATGTTGGAAGTATAACACGGGACAGAGGATGCAGTCCAGGAGGTTTCTAGAGTGCATGGAAGTCAGCTTCCTTACACAGCTGGTATGAGAGCCTACCAGGGTTGATGCCCTGCTAGACCTGCTCTTCACTGACAGAGAAGGACTGGTGAGAGATGTGAAGGATGGGGATTGTCTTGGGCAGAGTGACCATGAAATCATAGAATTCTCTATTTTTGGAGATGCCAGAAGGGCGACTAGCAGAATTGCTATCTTGAACTTCAAGAGGGCAGACTTTGACCTGTGCAGGATGCTTGTAGCATGGGTCCCTGGGGAGTTTCGCCTTAAGAATAAAGGGGTCCAGGAAGCATGGACACTGCTCAAGATGCAAATCATAAGGGCACAAGAACAGCTGTCCCTGAATGCTGTAAGGCAAGCTGCAGGGGAAGACCAGTGTGCATGAACTGGGAACTACTGTTGAAACTCTGCAAGAAAAAGAGAGTCTATGTCCTCTGGAAGAAGGGACAGGCTACTTGGGGAGATTACAGGGAAGCTGCTAAGGTATACAGAGAAGAAGTTAGGAAGGCAAAAGCCCAATTTGAATTCAGACTGGCCACTGCAGTCAAAGAGAATAAGAAGTCCTTTTACAAAGGTACCAATGGTAAGAGAAGAACCAAGGAGAATTTCCATCCTTTACTTGATGCAGTGGGGAATGTGACCACTAAGGAGAAGGAGAAGGCTGAGGTCCTCAATGCCTTCTTTACATCTGCCTTTAATAGGCAGATCAGTTACCCTCAGGGCACTTTACGCCCTGCTCTGGAAGTCTGGGATGCTTCAGAATACACGCATGGTGATTCAGGTGGAGACAGTTAGAGAGCCCCTCCTCCATCTGGACTGTCACAAGTCCATGGCACCGGACAGGCTCCATCCTAGAGTGAGGAGGGAACTGGCGGGGGTGATTGCTGAGCCGCTGTCAGCCATCTACCAGTGCTCCTGGATATCTGGAGAGCTCACAGAGGATTGGAGGCTTGCCGATGTGACTCTCATCTACAAGAAGAGCTGTAAGGAGGATACGGGGAACTACAGGTCTGTCAGCCTGACCTCAGTACCAGGGAAGGTTATGGAGCAAATCATCTTGGGTGAGATCACATGGCACGTGCCCACGTGGCTCAGCCAGCCCAGGCTCATGAAAGGCAGGTCGTGCTTGACCAACATCATCTCCTCCTAAGACTGGGTGACCAGACTGGTAGACAAGGGAAAGGCTGTTGATGCAGTCTACTGAGACTTCAGCGAAGTCTTTAACACCGTCTCTCACAGCATTCTCCTGGGGAAACTGGCTATCTGTGGCATGGACAGGTATACCATTGTTTGGGTACCCTTGTTTGCCTGGAGGGCCCCTCACTACAAATAAGACATTGAGGTCCTGGAAGAGAAGGGCAGCAAAACTGGTGAGGGGTCTGGTGCACAGATCTTATGAGGAGCAGCTGACGGACCTGGGATTGTTTAGTCTAGAGAAGAGGAGGCTCAGAGGAAACCTCATCATGCTCTACAGCTTCTTGAAGGGAGGCTGTGATGAGGAGAGGTTTGGCCTCTTCTCCCAGGCAACAAACAGGACCCGAGGAAATGGCCACAAGTTGTACCAGAGGAGGTTTATGTTGGACACAAGGAAAATCTTTTTCTCTCAGAGTGGTCAGGCACTGGAATGGCTGCCCAGGGAGGTGGTGGAGTCACCGTCCCTGGCAGTGTTCAAGTGTCCTCGCCCCCAAATGGATGAGGAGCTACGAGATATGGTTTAGTAGCCTGTGGTAGCAATGGTAATGGGAGGATGATTGGACTAGATGATCTTGTAGGTCCTTCCCAACCTTGTGATTCTATGATTCTGTGCAGCAAATGAAAACCCATAACTAAAAGTACAGTGATTCTGTAGCAAAATACAACACCAGTAGTTACTTGTTTTAGATCCAAACAATACTTGAATTCTGGTCCCCCAGCAATATAATTAGATAATTACACATCATTTAGTTACCACAAACCTATCTTTAAAGGCAAAGAGCACCGACACACTCATGAACATTGCCAAGTTCTAGTTCTGATAGCATCATTTTCTTCTCAAACACAGGCAGATGCATGAACACACATACACACACAGAGCATCAGCAGAATGCTGATGTTGAGCACACGGCCTTTAGAACACAGCATGACTAACAGCTCCCCTGAAAAGCAACAGTACTTTATGAGACAGCTGAGAAGGCAGAAAAGAGAGTCCTAGCACATTGTCAGGTACAAATACGTTTTATGGATTACACTACAAAGAAATACAGCTTCCAGCTCTAACTTCTATGCTACAGCAGTGAAACCTCAAATTAAACAGAAGCACACACAGCTCCTCATCTGTTGTCCTGGAGGGGTGGGCAAGGGAAGCCATCACATACCCAATGACTCCTTTCACGAATCACACAGACTATTCCGTTCACCCATGCCTGCAACTTCAAGGCTCCATGCAAGATCCAACCAACTCCCCCAAATTCCAGTGCCCTTCAAACCATCTACTGAGCATTCAAGATAATACCAGCAAATCGTAATTTCAAGAAAATTAGTGCTTACAGAAATCAGCTTACAGTAAGTTTCGATGTTCTGTCTATATTGCAAAAATACACAGAAATAATAAAAGGATTTAAAGGTAATAACCAGTCCGGGATGAGAAAACAGGCAGAAAAAAAGTTGCATTTGTGAGTCTGTGGAACACCACCACTCAGTACACCAAAACAGAAGTTTCTACTAAACTTCAAAGCCTTCCGCCAAGAATGTAGCATAAATCATGCCTTCCTACCTTTTTGGCAAGCTATCCTCTGATTTCAGATTGACAAAGTCAGAATTGGGAGCAAAACTACATTTGTACATGACAGCAAAATATTTGAACAACTAAAATTTTGTTTAACACATCACAACACTCTTCATTTCAAGTAAGTACATATAAATTACATTATAATGGAATTGGAGAAGATAATTAAGTTACAATGAGAATAACACACTGGAAAGTCAAATGAAGCACTGTAACATTCTTAAGTGAAGTATCTCAACACGAAGTCCCACTTCAACAAGAGGGACTATAACAACGCAACTATTTAGACTGGTATGAGTAAAAACCACTACCTACCTCTTGGGACAGGAAGGGAATGACTTGTGCACATATAGCGTTCAGCCTCTTCACAATTTCTGCCTGCAAATGACAAGTAGAAAAAAGTTTAATTATATAAATTCTCAGACTCAACTGTCAACCATGAATGCAGAATACATGTTTTTTGTTTGCTTCCATCTCCAGCCCTCCTCTGGCTAGCAGAACTTAACAAAAATCTGGATGCCAGCTCAACAATTCCTAGAAGCCTATCACTTCTGACTAAAAAGTTTTCCTTTAAAAAACAAAGCAAAACAAAACACAGTTTAGAAATTCCATATGATACACAGAAATGTTCACTTTCACTATGTAATCAAATACATTAACTTATAATGAAAAAGTCTTCAGTGGATGTAACAAGAAGATAAACAGAAAAATGTGGATTGCTCTAAATTCTCTCCCAGGAAGCAAAAGAAGCATCACTTCAAATTACAGCAATGTAACTGTAAGTGAACAAATAAGCCAGTTACTTCTATATGTACACTGTTCTTCATGTGAACATTAGCAACACAATATAAAACTCCACTGGGAATCATTTTACCACTTATCTTCTAAGGTTAGATGTTTTGCACTATTGTGTCATAATTTTGCTATGACCAAACCATGGATTAACAGCAGTTACTTTTATTAAGCAATTGTGATCAGAAATGGGTAATAAACGGTGTTTTATTTCTATACTGCAGATCAATTCTTATTCTCTGTATCTATTCTGCAAATCTCGGTGGAGATACAAGAATTACAGCTTAGGCAGCAGAATATTTAAAGTAATGTTGACTTTCTTGCAATAAATTTTAACTTTCTTGTAATAAATCATAACCAGGGTCAGTTTCTCACAATACAGTAGGACAGAATATTTTTCCTGCAAAATTACTAACCATGTGACAAGTATGTACAAACTTGTGCAATCTGGACTTCCTTCCTTTACCAGCAACCCTCCAGTCTTTTCGCTATTCACTCCTCAAAAATGCTTATCTTTAGAAATAATCCCGGAACTGAATGGTTTAGAAACAGCAGTAAAATGAGAGAACTGTATGTAAAATAAAACTGTGCTCAAGGAATACTGCAGTTATACAGCCAGGTAACCAGAATACGCGGTATGCTGGAGGTAAGGTACATGTGAAACTAACTCTGCCCCCTTGTGCACACTGTGAATACACTTTTGAATTCACACACACTACTTCTCAATACAATTTCAATTGATTTGACCAATAGAAAATCCATTCAAACTCCTACAGATTATATCAATATCTACACTGTACCATCCCAGCAACTTCTCACTGATTTTCACGGTTAATGCAAGCCCCCATCTCATTAAATTTATGCATTCTAATACTTATTTGACATTCATATACTGTTTTATTAGCAGCATAGGCACCTTGAATAACACTTGAGAATATGTCCATCACAAAGCTAAATCATCATCTGGTTGCAAAGGTCAATACATGTCTGTAACATTCTACAGTCTAAAGCTTAAAAAATCCCTTTAATAGACAGTGTTTACTGTACTATTTTACTCTATGCTATTTCACTTGTTTTACTCTTATGAAGTACTTGTTACATAAAGCAATGCAGGGGGCACAAGGTTTATGCCTAACTCCAGACACAAAGACTATATGAACTAGCACTGCACTATTTGAGATCCATTGTTTGATTAAGGCATTGTAGAACGTAAGACAACTCACAGTTCCAAAGTACCTGTGCTGCAGTGGTTCAAGCACCATTAATTCAGTCATTTCCAAATTTTGGGTCCAAGCCACACCGTTGTATTTTCTAAAGGAATCTCCTGAGTGCCTTTAAGCAGAGAAAACTACATATCCTGCTCTCAGAGGCTTTTCCACGTGAGGGAAATGCCCCAAAACACCACAGTCTCTAACTCATATTGGAGCCTCCCTCAGATACTCTGGTAACTCAGAAAGGTTCAGGGATTTACAGACTTCAAGGCCAGAAGGAGCTATTAAAACTGTCTTATCTGACCTCCCAAGTAACACAAGTTATAAAATTTCACCTACTTCTCCATCAAACTCATAAATTCTAGTTTAGCCAGAATATAGCTTAGTCAACCAAAATAATTTCATTCAACGTACTTCAGGGCATATCTCCTAAATTAAGGTATTAGGCTACAGTGTTTTTATTTTAATAATTCCCCCATCCACATAGAATTATATGTCTCTTTAACTGTTCTTATGGCCAAAAAATACATGAAAAGTGTTTTCTCAGTATTCACACAGAAATTTACCTCAGGCTAACTCTGAGCCTGGGCAGCACCAATCCAAAACGTTACCTGCAAAATGTTGTAAGCAGCTGGTATAGGTGAGCAGCAGGTTCCGCAGCTTTAACAAACCTCTTGGTAGTAGTCCTAGAATCACCAAATGGCCTGGGTTGAAAAGGACCACGAAGATCATCAAGTTTCAACCCCCCTGCTGTGTGCAGGGTCGCCAACCACCAGACCAGGCTGCTCAGAGCCTCCAGGAATGGGGATCCACAACCTCCTTAGGCAATCTGTTCCAGTGTGTCACCACCCTCTGTGTGAAAAACTTCCTCCTAATATCTAACCTTAACATTCCCTGTCTCAGTTTAAGACCATTCCCCCTTGTCCTATCACGATGCACCCTTGTAAATAGCTGCTTCCCCTCCTGTTTGTAAGTTCTTTTCAAGAGTCCTGCTGGATGCAGAACAGTGAGAGTCCACCCAGGCAAGAAAGTGAAGCTAAGCAATGCGGCACCCAGCCCCACATATACAAGAACCTCAAGGGCTTCAGGGGACACCAAGACACCCATCAGTATTTCCCAGCTGGCCAAAGAGGCTTGCTAGGCCAGTCACAACAATCAGAAAGCTTTCCTAGGCATAGCCACGTGTAAAGACTCCATCCTCATTAAACTGGTCTTCACTTCCTTAGCAATGAGCTTTCTTAGTCGTGTGGTTGTATATATAGTTATGTTTTAACATCTGCAACACTACATTTGGATAAAAATCATAGCAACTTCCATAAATCCAGTTGCTTTGAAGCACACGAATAACTACTAAAAAGTCTTGGGAAGGGTAACAAAAGCAGAAAGTATTCAGGAGTAAGTGCTCCATACCACCTAATGGTGAAAGGGAATGATGGAGTCATCTGAAGAGCAAGCTGATACATCAGCCCAGGGAGCAAGGCACTTCAGGTAGCACTCAGCAGCAACAGAGCAACTCAACCAAGCAGCAGGACTTCACCACAGGACTACAGAAGTACAGCTGCCTGCCCTTGGGTCGACATGCTGGAGAAATGGAGTGCTGGGTGCCTGCACAAATCCTAGGAAGGTTATAATGCTCTGAAGCCCAAAACCTCAAAGTTTCTTATCTACACTGTCTGCCAGAGCCAAGGAGACTTCATGAAAAGTGAACAATCTGCTTTATCACTCCACAGTGCTTAGGCCTGGCTCCAAAGTAATCGCACTTGAACATTCTCAGAATATTACTGTCTTTGGGTGCCCCTTGCTATTTCCAAAAAAGACTTCAAGAACCATAACACAGACACTGAGCTATTATCAAATACTCAAGGATGAAGCGTCTTCTAACCCCAATCTTACAAATATTTTGGAAATGACTAGCGCTTTATCAGTAACCGTCCAGTAGCTGCTGTTTTTGCTGCTAAAACTGTAATTCTGCTTATTTTGAGAAAGAAAAATCAGTTCTTTTTACACACTAGTTAAGAGAATGGTCTGCAGATGAAAGTTCATGTTCTTCCAAGCATCAGGAACACACCACAGCCAACCCTCCTTCCAGATGGCAGCCACACTGATACTCTGCAGAAGTGTGGGACACACACAGCAAAGACACGGCAGAGTTTAGCCTCAGTGTTTGAGAGTGACACATGATGCCTGAAGCAGAAAACAAAATTTTAAAGGGGATTTCCCTCGTTCCCAAATTTTCATAGAAACAATCCATCTATATCATAATTTAACTGTCAGCAAATATCTACAGCAAAAAGTATGGACAAGCACACACACATGCTAACTTACAGCAATAAGCAAATTACCCGAGGAGGAAGTAAACTATGTGATCTGAGAATTTAAAGCGCTTTTATACACACCTGGATAAAATGGCATGAAATACATTCAATGTTTTATCACCAAGCTCTCCTGATGCACCCTATGTACTCAAATAGCCAAATGCAAAAGGTACAAGGCACTTTCAGCAAATGCTTACTTCCAGTGTAAGGATGGCAAGACTGTCAGAGGACACTATTCATGTTGCCTTAGAAATGGTGTCTGCATTACACATTTCCAGTGGTCCAGAATTGAAGATTTAACAACATTCAATGATGTCAGAATATTTTCTCATTACTGTGTTCCTTATTAGGTATTAAATTAATGATCCTAAACCATAACAACTCAAGAAACAAAACACGCCATTTATGCATTTTTTTGCTTAACATGAAAAAGAGCAGATGATGTACAAAAAAATCCCTGAACAATCTGGATCACACATTTTCATGTAAGTGAATACAAAGTATCCCGTCTTGACACTGCAACTATTTCTTCAATTAACTGTACAGAATAATACTACAGTAACACACTCGATTGTTTACTGTAACATAATAAAAAGGAGCTAATTGACTGACCTAGGTTTCTGTAAGGCCACCCTACAATCCAAAGATGAAGCAATGTAACTAATGCTAGCACCTTCGTAGGCTCATTCCATCAGACCAGGCCTGATAACTCCCGCTTCACATAATATGAAAAGTAAGAGATGAAACAAAAACACGAGTCTGCTTTACATTTCCATACTGACAAAGATTTTTGAAAAAATCACGCTTAAAAAATCAGCATAAGGACTTCTCTTTTCTCTTAGATACCACGCCTATTGGCTTTTCCCAGTCAGCCTATTTGGCAGGAGAAGGAAAAAGTATGATTTCATAAAATTGGGCAGCCAGTTCCTCACATTGAAAGCTAAAGTTGCCTCGGAAACACTGCTGCTTCCACGGCCATGTAATTTTGCCTCCTTTTTCCCATGGGACCAAGCCTTAGAGAGGCATCATTTATTTACAGGCCTTCCCACTGGGCTCCAGTTATCGGCCAATAATGCTGAGGACACACACTTCTAATGGCCTATGTTTTGAAACCAAGTCTAATCTAATGGCGTAGCGCCCAAACTCCTTTTCCAGCACAGCCATTAAAGGATGTAGGTTATTGCTGTTGTCACCATTGATATTTGTCATTGTAATGTAATTAGGGCCCTAAAATGATGCATTACAGCCCTTGGCACAGCTTCTATTAAAATCTTTTCTTCTGCTCACTGAACTGCGACCTGCTTTCTGATGAATAACAGACAGACAGCTTTAGGGTGAGGAGCAGATTCATCAAAGAAGTATTTTTCAGCATTGGAAATAAAATAAATAAATAAATAAATAAATAAATAGAGGAAGGGAACTCAAGAAGAAAAGCGCAAGGAAAAAGAAAGAAAAAGCACACAGCACATTTGAATTTCATCTGACCACTTGAAATTCTGATTGCATCTGATGAATCTTTCTTAGGACAATATATTCTCAGCCTGTGAATCACATGGTTAATCAGGGCTCTAATCTGCTATCCATCAGCCTATGCCAGCACTGTAACTTCCAATCAAATTTATAGGTTATGTGGGTCACGCATCCCTGAACATCTACATTCACAGATATCCCATTTAAACCGGCACAGATTCTGAAATGCTGTTGTTAGGGTTACTGAATGTTATAATACTATTCAAAGCTTTATGAAAGCTCCTGATAAACAGCTGCTAAATTATTGCCTGTGGATACAGTGCGATGCTCTGAAATAGCATTAATGGACCAATAAAAGGACGATTGTTCATGCCAAAATATAAAAAGGATAGCTTTTGCTGCCACAGTTTGTCAAATATGTTAACAAACACCGACACTTCTATTACTCCTTTCCCTAAACACAAAAGATGTTTGGTTTTACATAGGAACACACCGGCATGGAACCATAAATGATGAGGGAGAAAGGCAGCAAAGGTTCAAGTCAGAATCATCTTTTCAGTTATCTAACGCAGGCATGTACTGTTTGCTGTCTCTGAGAGCCACCCACAAAAGACACTATTTTAACAGTTCTTTTCATAACCATTCACACAGCTCTTTTTTGTTTTGTTTTAAATAATGAATAAGTATCTATTAATTAAAATGTTGACATTAATAAATACTAACATTTATAAACTATGATGTGAATAGGTATTTTGTTTCGTGTATAAACACACAGCAAAATCACTGTGCTGGAATGCAGTCCAAGCAAAGGAATTAAGACCTGTATCAGTCAACACGCCCCTTTACAGTATGAAAACAAAGATCTAACGGAAGGGCAGCTGCTCAACTCCTTAACTCTCTGAACGTTTTTTGACTAAAGCAGCAAAAGAGCGATGTTAAAATGATAATTGCCTATATATGCAGACAAGCACTGTAAAAAAATCTGACCTCTCAGCACACAAGATCCTTCAAAAGCCTGAGTATTTTTGAAAAATGTTCACTACATAAACCTGAGGGCAAGGCTGAACTAAGCTCTCAGGAGGCAGCCCAGCCCACAACAGGAGGTTGTGGTCCAACATCTAACAGCAGCATGCAGGAAGAAGTGAGTGACAGACCACTATGCTCCTGAGCCTCTTTCACAGTAACAACTATGAGTTTGGTTTGATTCACCCTTGCTGCACACCACTAAAATTGGACCTAAGCATACAGTAAAATATGGGAATATGTTCTAAGTGCCTCACTAAGTATTTTAGCATATATCCCAATTCTTAGCACAATTGGAGCCTAAGAGAGAAGCAAGAGTCATATAAACTTCGGATACTGAAATACTCAGAAATGTTCTAATACACAGGGAGTTCAGAATCCATTTGTTGCTTTAAAAAATTTCCATATACATTCTTTTTTAGCAGAGCAAAAAGGAAATTGGGATTTTATTTATAGTATATAAACTTCAAAAAAAATATTTCCACTATATTTCATGAAGTTCCGTAGTTATTACAATTATAAAAAATTGCTGGTAAAAAATTACCACTGGAGGCTGTAGGTCTGTCAGTGGAATGGAAACAAAACTGCTATATATGTATTGTTGAAATAAAACAGAATAATAAAACACTATTGGGAAACCCATTTCAGCAGCCAGGAGGAAAAAGAATATATGCAATTACACTTTCAGAAAAATAATCTGAAACAACTGTTATTTCAAGTTTAATTTGTTTTACACAATGCAGCCTTTGCCAAAAAGATCAATCTCGTTTATTAAGTGCTTACCAAGAACACGTACACACACCCATAGTATCTAAACAAGCATTTCACAAATTAGTGAGGAAAAAAAAACATTATTACACTGTATGAGACATATCATGATCCTGAATAAAGTGAACAAAAAAGCTAATCTTAGTATTTCACAGAAAATTAACTCTTCTTTCATAAAGAAGAATGTGTTTTGTTTTAATCACAGACCGTTGTCTGGAAGCACTTATTCTAATTCTACAGAACTGGAGAAAATATTGCAAGCCTTGAATATAAAACTCGTCTTCAGCCATAAAGGAACGCTGTTTGGAGACTAAGCTATAATCTAGCCCTGTAGTTAGGAAGAACAGAAGGCAAAGATCTCTAGGCAAAGAGGGACATTAAACAGAAAATTTCTTCTTCATTGTATCCAATGAGCAACGCAACTAAGAATGCAACAATCAGACTCCACTAAGTAAACACTAGTATATTCTCCTCCTTGCTTTCCTAATCAACCTTCTATGACAAACATCGTAACTAAAAGCCCAGGAAGTATTGTAAACTCAGTTCTTACAATTCATAAATTAATTTAGGTGTTTATTTTGCAAAAAGTACCAAAGACAGCAACATACACAATAAATTGTAGAAGTAGAATTTTCAAAATAAATTTACTAACATACATCCCGATCCATGGACTGCTGATGTGAACTGATAAGACATGGCTTTTATTTAATGTCTCAAGAAACACATGGAGTTGAACTGAGCAAGAAAAGATACATACTGAATCATTCATGATTAAGACAATAAAAAGCAAATCAAGTAAGGTAACAAAGACGCTCAAAGCCTGTCACTTGAGGAAGTCATGTTTTTTATCAATATTGACTTCTGCATGCAAGTACCAGCACAGAAATGCATAGCTTGGAGTCCCCATAGACCTTCAATCCTTCCAGCCTCTACTAGGAAGCAAGCTGCATTCTGTCTGATGTGCCAGAAGTAGGAAAGCACCCAGAAGAAAGACTGCAAATGGAATTTAAAATAGCAGAAACTGGCTTCAACTTCTCCTCTCACAAAGACAGAGGGAAGCAACTTGCTCAAAAAGCTGACTGAAACAAGTAAGAAGAAGACAGTGCAAAGTAGTAGGAGATGCTGTTTCAGGAATGCCACCAGTAGAGCTCTGTAGTACCCTAAACAGTACTGTCCCACTACATTGTACCAATCCTCGGGGCATTTCACAAGAACTCATATTTTGTGAGTTACAGCATCATGTTATAAGAAGGAGAAGTTTTCAGCTTTCTCCACCAACTAAACGAATCTGATTTCACAGTTAAGTTTTATGGAGGTTATTTTAAATTTAGTAAAGTTTTTTTCTTTTTAAGCTTAGAAACCTATGGCATTCCACTAAGGCACTTACAGCCTTGAGCTCAATCTTTTGCATCCCCCACTAATTATAATTAGGTTTTATTATCCCACCCTAATTATAATTAGGTCAGAGTTTCCCATGCTAATGTCTCCCCCAACCACTGCAATACAGGTGCATATGCACAATCACCACTCTTACCACTTGACCCTTTCCCTCACAAGCCCTCCAAACAGCCTGACCACAGTTCTTCCGCACCTGCTGGAAATGACACCAACCAACCTCTGCTTATCCTTACAACTATATGTATATAACACTTTTAAAGCCTACTTTTAATTTATTCAGATGCAGTGCATCCCCTATCTATTTAGAACACAAGATCATATTCTGCTTCTCAGGAGTAGAAGTAATCAAAGAGAAATACTGCTGATCAGTATTAGTTTCAATCTGTACGTTGTAAAGAACCAACAAAAGGAAAGAGTGAAAACCTATTCTCAGGAGGCTTATGCTTACCTTGAGGTGTCCTTACCTGCCTTGGAAAAATATTAACGAGACAGCATTTCAGCTAAACCAGATTGCTCTACCAGAGCAATCCAAAAAGAACCATGCTTTTAAAATTTATGCACAGCATGATCAGGATTTAAAACATTACCAGAAAATACTAAAATCTCTATGAAAGAGAATTGCTTCAAGCATCCAGCTCTCACTCTTGATCTCCACCAGCAAACACTCTTCCTTGGCAAGCACACACAAAGGAAGATTCAGAAGAAGTTATGGGCTATCATTATCCTACAGATTTTCTCTGGTTTCAGAGCCCACTTTGGAACAGAGTTGTGCTTCCAGAGTTATCACTGGGAAACTGATAAACTATGAAGACTCAGAACTATGAAATTGTACCAGACTTCCAGTTATATGTCTAAAGTCGCACTGTTTTCACCTTAAAACTTGCAGAAAACACTGCAGCCAGTGTTTTCTAGCTAGGAACTAGCTAGTACTGCAGCTAGTTCCTCATAAAAACAGGAAAATCACCACGGCTATCAAACTCAGTTTATTCCTTCCAAACTCACCTGCACACCAGGAATAAGGCTTTTTGCATCAAAAATACAGTTACTTCTTTTCTACTTCTCGTTGCTTTTGCTTACCCATCTCACCCTTACCGTATTGCCATGAAAGTTGAAGCACATGGTCAGTTTGAGTCACTGAGAACTGCATTTGTTTATGGTTGCTTCTATAAATGATTATACTAGAGATCAGCACACTTGCATGAAGTGTGGTTGTTAGGTCTAATTACAAGAATTCTGCTAGAAAGCAGTCAGATTCCTTTTCCAATCCTTCATCTCCTCTTCCTCTTCACATAGTAGAGGGTACAGTCACAAATTAGTTAAGAAATCTAGCAAAAATTCTTATTTATTTAAGGGGAGATAGTCTATGCAAAGGAAACATTTAAACTCCTTTTCCTCTGCACCTTCCTCTTTTATTATGATAATGAGCAATACTCAGACACAATTTCCATACATTAAGGAAACAGATTTTTGCATTTAATTTACTAGATACAAATCTTTTTAAGCCAATACACAGAAACATATCATTTTAATAATACCCCCAAAGAGATGAAAGAACAGTGCAATGGATTTTACAGTAAAGCTATAACGAAGCATCAACTTTAGTATCTTGGTAATCACAATCCAAATAAAGCATGTTAACATCTCAATTTTTAAACCAAGTAGAAGTTGATTCCTTCTGAAAATAACTAAATGGTTCATACTCCTTGATGGTATTTTAGCAAGTCTCAGCTACTGGAATCAAGTGATTGTCTAAGAATCAGACTACATTTAAGACACCTCTCTCCTTTTCCCACATACAAATAAGTTTTTTTTTTTTAAGCAACACTGAACAGAAAAATGAAAAATACGTAACACTAAGGACATGCAGCAGAGCCCATGTCCTTTCACTCTCAACTTAATCGCAGGTTTCAACTTTGGGCACTGATTCTTGATTTCTTCTTGCTTTGAGATGACAGCACCACACTCCCACAGTAGTACCCATCATGGATTTCCACACCACAGTATCCAGAGGGTGAGCCAGCTAGGCCACGCTGTCACCAGTCTTGTCACTCAGGCCTTACTCCACAGCACACATAGTGACAACAGCAAGCCAGGACTCCAGTTCACTTTTGTTAGGGCTACCTGCAGACTGGGTGGGGTGTATTACGGAGCTGGAAAGATGAGAGGTTCACCCAGAAACAAATCCTGAACGTTCCAGTTCATCTCCACCGCATAGACTACATTGCTCCATATTCACGTTAAGCAAAATATGCACTGCCACTATTAATTTAACAAGAAGGCATTCTTGCTGCAGCAAAAAGCTGCTTGCTTTTCTATGAGCAACCACAGAGTAACAGTCTGCAGCTCTGACTCCCATTGTGTAGAAAATATTGATATGAATTGTCAGGGCTTATAATTTCAATCACTGTGGATCATAACTGCCTTTGCTCACAATAACTCTTTTTCCATTTCAGCATTTCTGCAACTGGAGTTTCCTGCAGCACTTACTATTTTTCTCTTAAGTGGAGGAGGACTAGGAAAGAACAGGTAATTTTACCCTTCAAAATGTGAATATCTAACAAGTGGTAGTTTCACTAGAGAAGTACATCTAAAATAATCAGGCAGTTTACAATACTCCTTTTAACCTTCTAAGAGGATACATTTGCAAAGCAAATGTTAAGACACTTGTAAGACATGAATGCATAATACATCCAGGAAATTCACTTGTCCAAGACAGCTGGATACACTAAGTACATCCTGATATTCAATTCATTTGAATGGCATTCCCCCAGTAAAACTCGTGCCAGGACAGACACTGAGTCAAGCAACACTAAATGACATTCACCTTGAAACGGTGTGCAGTATTATTGAAGTTTTCAAATACCTTTCATCCATGAAGGATTCCAACTTAACATGAACTTTTTAAAGAAACATGAAATTTGTGAAAATGCTATAAAAAGCAGAATAGGAGGTTTGGAGCAATGGAGAATTATCTGGTGGGGAAATGTGGATTTCATGAAATCTATTCCAGTGCTGTAACTCCCTGTGAGATCACACTTTGTGTGGAAAGCTACTATGAACTGCATTAATTTCAGACAAATGCTCAAGGTGCACCATATGTTAAGAATGCTCTTCATCATTCTGCATACACAGACTTTAATAAAAATATCTAGAACACAGAAAGTAGGTCAAATGCAAGCAATTGAGAAGGGTAAGCGATCGATTCTATAAACAGTTTAAATTTATGATAACAATATCAACATATTTCTCCTTCAACTCGTTATCACTCAAACAGAATTTCTTCACAGTCCATCTCAGCACCACAACTCCTCTGCAAGCAACTGGGTTTGAAACACAGGCAGCACTCTCAACAGTGGTGCTCTACCTGCGTGGGAGATGAGCTAGAGGAAGGCTTTAGCTGTAGCTTCCCCATGCACTTGTATATAACAGGCTCTGAAGGTACACCACTTCTGCCTAATCCAGCTGCTCTTGTTCACCACCTCTGTGCTGCCAGAGCTGCAAAGGCATTGGGTGAACCAAACAAGGAACACATCCAAATTAAAATGAACCCCAACATTTTTTTTTAAATACAAATATCATTCCCACATCCAATTTACTGTGACTAAACCCAAAGAAAATGACATAAATGCCACCTCTTGCCAGCCTGAGGCACACAGAGAACTGCAGTCTCAGACACCAAAAACCTCTGTGCCAAGACTCCTTGTGAGCACTCAACACCCTTCTCCTTTAAGTCAGAAACAAGAACACAGTTAGAAGAGCAAACCGCAGTGCAGTGCTCTTGGCAAGCTGCACTTGCCTTGTGACAGATACCGAGACATCTCCCAGCGTGGGAAGACTTCGTTTCACTTCCTCCACCATGCTGCAACCCCAATGTGCTCCCATCAACCACAGAACAACCTCTCCACCTCCTGGGTTAGTATAGCAATCTGCTCCAGCTGCAAGTTTTGACTGGTCCTAGCAGCCACCTATGAGATCATATGGTAAACCAAGTCACCCATGCACAATTGCATGGTGAGCTCAAAATAATGAATAAAAACTGGTGAAAATAAGCAGCGAGCGTCCTAGTCTGATAGCGGTCAGATGAAGTAACTGAACATTGTGGTCAAAACTGTGAAAAAGAAACACACTCATAAAATATTGTATGCTTTTTCGGTTACAGCAGACAGCATGACAGACAGCAAAACCACATTTCCATGCCTTTTTTTTTTTTTTTTTTTTTTTTTTTTAATGGATCTGTGGCTTTTTGCCACGGAGTAATTCTATGGTTTACCAAAATGCAGTCTTTGGGCTTGTTAATTTCATATTTACTTGGCTGGCCTGTAATCTCTCCACTTTTTTAATTAAAAAGGTTTCACTTCAGGCAAGTGTTCATATGAAAAATAGTCATTCGAATCCTAATATTTTTACCCACAAAAACTCACATAGGTTCTATCTATTTTGGTTTACAAGAGCCTGTTTTGCACAAAGTATTATAATTATTCCCTTTCATAACAGTAGTTTCCCATGACAATTAGAGACTTAGTTGTGCTATTCTGTTTGGATTAGAAATTTGCCAGAATACAAGAAAGGAAACCTTGAAATCACTGAACTATCCACAGTTTGTTTGCAAACCTGTTCATGAATAATCCCTGGCTGTTTTTCACAAAGACAATGGAAAAAGCCAGGGGGAGGAGGAAGGGAAATATGTTTGATGACTAGTGGATAGCTCAGACTGTGCTTTCTTTGTGTGAGCTTCAGTGAAGATAAAAGAATTAAGTTGGAAAATATTAACCTTTAATATAAAGGGAAGGCAGTTTAAAATGACTGATTTCTTTATTGAAAAAGTCACTTTTCACTACTGCAACATACCATGTTATGAAGGCAAACAAAAGAGAAGTGAGAAAAACGTTTGTTTTTTCTTTTTAACAGTTGCGAACAAGGGCTGCATCGACTTTGCCACCGCAGGTATAACCTCAGCTCATGACCACTAAACTCAAGTTGACTGAAACTAGCTGCAGAACTACCCTTGCTGACCTCTGGATTCTCAGGCTGTTAGAAGGATCTGAGCATATCTGTCAGAGGCGGTTATAGAGCACCTGTAAGTACTTCAGTTGTACTTTTGGATAAGAACTCCATGTACCTTAAAGCACTTTACCTCAGCTCAGGACTTTTAAGCAATGTTTTAAAAAAGGATGCCATTTTCATCCAGTGCAACTCACAGCCGTACATCCACTACAAAACCTCTCCAGATTTCATTTCATCTGGCTGTAAATTAGACTTCTTCCACCTCTGCAGATTAAACTAGGCTAGTAAGGGAGAGACCAGGTCCTGAACAGCTGTTCTACATCCAAAATTAGCATCTTTCTCACTAAGAATAAACAGGAAAAGTAGTGGTAGTGGGATGCTCACGTAGAGACACTGATCTGCTTTAATGCTCTAAGTCCATTTGCTTCAGCAAGGTGGAAAAGCACAGCAATGTTTCAGAGGAAAACACCAAACACTTACCCTGTGCTGTAAACAGTCTTCTAACTAGTATTTCTTTTCCGAAGTCCAACTTCCTTTTAGCCTCAGAACAACATTTATAGCTTCTCACACATGTGGGGTTATTCATAAGCTGAGAAGGGAAGACTTCAGCAATGCTGTGATCCTCACTGTTTAGTACTAACTGGGTTTGCCTAATCTTTGACAATTCATGCTGCCATTAACTTCTTTCAACCTCTGCAACAAATAAATTTTAAAAAAGTCTTTTACAGATTCATAGTCTGTAAAACAGCAGGTAGAAATTCCAATGAAGTTAAAAAGAGACTATTTCAGACTACTAGTTCTGCCTGGAATGAGGAGGTGTAGAAGACTTCAACAAAACCTGTATTTTCCTCATCTTTACAATAGTATTGCTTATACCAGAGAAACAAGATCCCACTGTGCTGCAGCCACTGGCTATATAGCCATCAAGTCCCAGCTCTGGCATTTGCTAAGGTCTGGGCAGGCTCCTGGTCTCAGGGGGCAGGAGGCACACAGAAATAAGTTGGTGCAAGCTATAAGAAAGTTAAATTTTTTTGTGTATTGTTCTGTTTTTTTCCCCCCCAGAAACCTACCAAGTTGAAGTCGTAGTATTATCCCATTTTCCAGGTGTAGAACAAAGGCTGAAAAGAGATTACCAAGGAACAAACCTCCTTAATACAAATTAAAGTACAGACTGCAATACTGCCAAAAGGCACGTCAGTGGAGCTTGCTAATTGCAGCTGTGATGAAAAAGACAGCAGAACTCACACGGGAGACAAAATGAGGACAAAACTGTCTTGGGAAATAGCAGCCTGCCCCAAGCACCTTACAGTCTACAGAGATAAACACAGGCACTTGTAAGTGACTCCTGTGTAATAATATCTCACCTCCTGTTTCTTAACATATATTGGTCTCCAAAAACTCCTCTGTGGTAAGTTACGCTCCAGGAAAAAGTATTATTTTCACTTCCCAGACAGAGAATTGAAGCAGTGGAGGTCACAGGTGAAGTCTCAAGAAAGTATGTAATGAGATTTTTAATAATGCCTAAACAGACAAGTTTCCTAATTCAAGCAGAATATCAACAGATAAATGCTCAAGATTTCCAAGAATTCCTAAGAGCAAGAAGACATGTAACCACACCTGTAGATACATAAACGTACATACGTAACTTAAAAGTCATCCAACATAAAGAGACTGGATTTAGACACTACAGTCCAACACTATGATCTTCCCCCACTCTCTTCCCCTCTCAGGGATCACACCATACTGAAGTCACCAAAAACACACCAGAGTGTCAGCTTCCAGCACTGAAGCTCCCTATTAAGTATTTCTCAGTCCCCTTCCCAGACATGTTCAGAAGTATCTTTGGCATCTAGCTCACAACCAAGCCTGGGCAAACACTTCCCCTCAGCACTCCTCCACCCATGTCCCCAAGGGAGCTGAGAACCCCTGCCAGAATGGTTCTCACACAAAGCACAGCAGCAGTCACGTTTGTAAAAAGTAAAAAAGGGTGGAGAAGCGAGAAACTTCTATGTAACAGCTTAGTGGTTAAAGAATTTAATCACAGTATTACATATATTAATTCTTTCTTTACTCCTCGTTCCCACCTCCTAGGAGCACACCCTACCCATTAGGCTTCTGTGAACTCTGGGAAGGAAATAATCCCTGTTCTTCCACTGCAGTTGAAAAGTCCCATTACCAGATTCTGTTTCCAACCATTGTACATGGTAAGAACATCGGGGCTAAAACACATGGAAGGGCTTGGGACCAGGATTGGAACTCAGAACAATATCTTCCACACCACCACAGACAGTCCTTCCAGGGCCACAGCACAGCTTCTCTCCTCTTCCATATCCACTGAACCATTAAGCAGCTCATGCAAACCAAACAGCTTTCTGCTGCACCCCCTAGTCTCTACATCCCCTCCTGAGACACCAGTCTCCTTAGCAGACAATAAAGCAACTGAAATAAGATGAACTAAGGATGTTGCCTTGCCCAACTTTTTTGTGCTTTTTATTGGTTGTTGTTATTATTATTGTAGTCTCTTTTGTTTGCTTAAGAAAATTATGCTGTGTTCAGGCTTTTACAGAACGTTTAGGTCCCATTCTCCTAAAGGTGATTCTGAACTGACACTACCTAGCGAGAGCAGCATACTGTGACAGCGCTATTCGAGCTGTCCCAAGCAGCGCAAGATTTAACACAACAACCATCTCAACATTCCTCTGTAAACTGCACTCAGTATGTGCTGTATCTCTTTAACTCCACAATAAATTGCTCAGCTCATCCCAAACACCACAAGCACCCTACCGCCCTTTATCCTGCTGGCCCTACAGAGGGACCCACAGCAATACTCCACTGCCTTAGCTAACAGTTGGTCAAAAAGGATGGGCCAAGGTCCCACAGGCAGCCTCTGACAGTGCAAACCAGAAACTTTCACTTAGAACTTCACAGGCCCCAGACTCTGGCAGCTGAATCACAGCTACCTGGGAGCTTTGTGCTTTGCATCTTATTAAGAGGCATTTCTTCTGACTACAGACTTGCAATCTCTCCAGGTTCCGCTGCAGGCTTAAAGATATCTCATGACCCTTAATACAGCACATACTTATAGCACCATTTTTCCTTGAAAGTACCTGAATTAAGATTATTCCAGGATTCTCACCCACAGAAAAAAACCTGGCAAAAATTAACTCTTTAGAAGAAAACCACTACTTCTAGGTAGAAAACAGAGCTAAGTAGATTGCATCCAAATAAAAGATAAAATGTCATAGTTTCACACCGTGATGCCAATTCGCACAGCATCTTGTATACATGTTTCTAAACTCCTCTTCAGCGGAAACCCACAACCTCAGAAAAAAAAACAACAAAACAACACCCCACATGTACAGCCATGGGGACTCTGCTCTCTCACAGTTCTCTCTATGTGGTGCTCTCTATCTATCTCTATCTGCAATTGTTACTCTCAGTTAAATGTGGTTTTAGAAAGAATCTCAAACAGGAACACTTCCCCAGAAACTTCCAGAATGCTGTAGGTATAGAACTGTAAGACTTTTCTTATGCTGCCAACAAGGGACATATAGTGAGTATTTTGATGTCACCAGCCTGCAGAGATAAACCAATGAAAGTTGTAGGAGGGGGAGGGATAAATGCCTTCTACAGATGCATGGAAAAATGATTTTATCCTGTTACCCCTGTCAAAGACACCACATTAGTTTTGCTTCATTTAACACCCATCTTCATTGACTGACTCAAACAAAGAATCTATATATGGCTTACTTTTAAAGAGTAACATCTCCACATTTATGCATGGACAAATATATAGCAAATTACTCCAACATAAAAGTTCTCTGATGTTCAGAGAAGTCAGTGCTTCTTCCACAATTACTGTGCTAGAGCAAAAAATGCAAAAGACCCTCATCAATTCCTGGATTTATTAATTTTGTTCAGAGGGACACTAAGCGAAAAAGCACACAGTTCATTCCCAGAAGCTAAGAACTAATGAAAGAAACTGTAAATAAACAACCTGTTCACAACACAACAGCTTTCTGCAATTAGGACAGAAAGCCAACTGGTTAAACCCAGTCTAAGAACACATTATCTTCTCTTTGGCAATATACCGATATAAACATGGAGTCTGTTTTATGTACAAAGTCTTTCCATCTTTATTGTGCTATTCACATAATGGGCTGATATTTTCAGAGGTGTCTACTTAGTACCAAGTCACATGCTATATGAAATTACAAAGAGTAGACAGTAGTGTGTTGTAGTTGACTCTTTTGCACATCAGCACAGTGCCATCTTTCAAAGGGTTTACTGTGAAGCTGGATGGATGTCATACAGAATGAATGGTACTGCAGGGAAGTATAGGACGTGAGAAGAAAGCTTATTAACTGGTTTCCTCCAATCCCTGTTCTTTGCCTCCTCATTCAAATGAAAGAGGTTTGGTCAGCTTTGTCCACGCTGTTTTTAGATTTTCTTCTCCGGACACTATCACAGGACCAGTTCACCATTTCCAAATATCTCCAAATACAGTTAACACAGAAGCAGGCAGGAGAATGACTCTCTCTAGTGTTTTCTTCTGGTGGCCCCTAGGGCATAAGGACAAAGGAAAACCCACCACAGCTAAGGCACTGCTGGACCTCATTACAAAGCTGACATAGGTTTGGAAGAAGTTCTCCTCTCTCAACAGCAAATATATATTTATTCAATATTCTGTGATTCTCTAGGGCCTCTCATCTAATAATGGAAGTTAGCAAATTAAATCTTACATCACTCCTGTCATGTAAATATCACCACCATTTCAGAGAGGGAAAAACGTTCAGAGATTTTCACAAAGGGATGCAGAACTGCAGAACTGAACTGTGAGTTCAGTGAAACCACCGCTGCTAATTTGTCACACACTTTCCACTAAACGGCCTCTTTCCTAGATCCAAGAGAGTCAGGCCCACAGGTAAGCATTTAAAAGTACCCACTATAGGAAACAGAACACATATCAACACTGGCTTTCCACTCTAGGCACAAAGTACCTTGTAGAGCTTGAGCAATGAACTCACATCTCCTCACTCTGCAGCTGCCATGAAAAGCCAGCAGATCCTCACGCCCCTCCTGATGCCAAAACCACAGCACAGCCAGTTCATCTCTTGGAGTTAAATGGCCTCACAAAGCCCAATCTGGGTTCTTGGCTGCCTGGCAACTGCCTGATAGTCCTCCAACTCCAAGCAAAATCTCACAGGTTAGACAGAAAGCCAGTCAGAGACACCACAGGGGCCTCTTACAGAAACCCAGCCATGCATGGCCCTTGGCATGGCACCTTCCATAAAAACACGGACAAACACCGCAAAGTCCACACCTGACCCTTTCCTGGGCCATGATAAGCTTCACAGCAGCTATTTTGGTGCACAGTGAACCAATGTGTTTTCAAAATTAATCAATGAAATGTTTTAGCCACGAAATACAGCTGCAATTTCCTTATTCATCCCTAAGAAAGGAGAGAAATGGCAAAAAGCGGTTGCCCAAGATAAATATTAACATCATTCCCAAAAGCCAAAATTTTAATTAAGTGCCAACTCATGTGTTTGCTGGATATCTGAATTACATCCTCCTGGAAGTCCTGTAAGCTACCTGCATCATAAGGTATAAGCACCAATAAGTTCCACCTTTGCTGCTGAGAAACAAATGGTCTCAAGAAAGAAAATGAGTAACTAAAATGCCTCCACTGTTTCTAACAACTCATTTTAAACAATGCCACCAAGTTAACAGGCATCACCCACCGAGCAGCTATGAAGAAGCATACCCAAGACATCCCAAAACTCTATACACTACCCTGCAAGCTCCTTCCTGCTACGAAGGGTGGGCTGAGGCCAGGCATCAAAAAGCATGGAAACCTCCTGCTGCCTGCTTCCCTTTACGCCATACCAGCACCTCACCCGAGCTTAGGCCACATGTGCTTGCCCTACTGTATCTTAATTCTGTTGTATGGGGTCTGAACTCTGAAAATACATGAGGAAATAGGTTCTTTTGCTTTCAGATCCACCACTTAAAAATATGAATGTGTCCCTGTACACGCAACTGACTGAAGCCCCTTTGATGCACCAGCATCAGCTTTATCAAGCTCTCTGTGCAGATGAGTGCCCATCTATCATAGGCAGCTCAGCCCCAAAGCCATCAGTGCACTCCTTCTGAAGAACACCAGGAAAAGGGACGCAAGATTTCTGCCTCTGCAAACTCCTCAAGCCATCAAGAGAAGCCCGGCACGTAAGCAGACAGGAACGAATACATGAGAAGCTTACTTCATTTGGGATAGAGGAAAGAACAGCGTTTTTAAAAATTAAATGCTTTCAGTGATCATCTACAACGTGCACCAAGCATTCAACACGAGCCAAACAAAATTGACTGGCAGGACTTATTAGTATGCAGACTCTTCATAGCATGAAAGGGACAGATTTTGATTTTTTCTCAACTGTGAGATGCTCTGCTGAGGATTTACAGCAAACACAAGAAAAAAGAAAAGCACACATTCTCATTGCCAATGTTCCACATCCCAAACATAATAGTGAGAGGTTTTTCCTCCTTTGAAGAAGTTGAATCTCATCCAGCAAATGACAGAAACCTCTGGCAATACAAGATCGTGTGGAGAAATCATTTAAGCAGACCGAAAGAAAGAGGCCAAGTCAGAAGACCTCCACTCAAAACAACATCGTGTCCTGCGCTCCCTCTCCTTCTAACATCGATGGGGAAATCACCACAAGTATGTTTGTGGCATTGTGGCATAAAATACTCAAAAAAAATTAAAAAGCAATTCTAAATTATGTACGTATCTTTTTTACTTTGTATTATTTTTCCTTAGTAGAGTACAGCTCATATACTTTCAAGAATAAAAATACGACAATAATTGCAAGCTGCATCAGATGTCCAGCTTCCTGAACTTTACTGTGAACCTTAAGAGGCTTTACTCTTTACTAGCAAGAAACTATTACAGAAGAACACTGGAGAAAAAACTAAAAAACATGAGCCAAGTGCAGTCTGGCAGCTTAAAATTAGAAGAGAAATAAAAAGAACCTCAAATTTATTATTTATCTCATGATTAATTTTCATCCAATCTTGTGATTTTCTGGGGATTGGCATGATTTAACATTTAGAGTTGGCAATAGAGCATACCATACAAATACATAACAATAAAGAGACCAATTCAAGTTTACTGTGGGGACTATAACTTTGACTGGCCTGACATCTGCACATTTAAACATCTCAGCCATAACATCACAGTGTTCAATGCCAGAACATTACGTACCTGTCATAGGCTAGTAAAAATGATTCTGTAAGTCTAAATCCTGTTTACACAGGCAAGAAAGAACTATGTACAGTTCTAGTCCCCATTTGTGATATATTTTCATTATATTTAAAAAATACTAAAAAAGAAAGTTACACACATCTTCTCTTGACACAGTGCCAGTATGTCCCCCACTACACTTAACTACCACATTTGTGTCACCACTACAATAAAGAATAATAAGGAAAAAATTCGTCGTAAATATTACTTCGAGGTAACAGTAGAACATGAAATTATCAAGACAAAACCTGTAAAAATACACCTATGAACAGAGACACTGACTCTTAGAAACACCTAATATTTTTACATTTTAAAATAAAGATTACTTTCTCATTTAAACCTTCAATTTATTTTATAGAATTGCATTTCTGGAGTATGGATAGGTACAGCTTCAAGTATACTGTCACCTGTTACTTAGTGCAAGCATCAGTTTATACTTCCCAAGTTTCACATTATCATCTTTGCTCTGTTCCCTTTGTGCCTTGTGGGTAAATAGGTTTTCTGAAAATCAGTGGCAACAGACGTGCTCAATCTGCAGACAGCAGCAGAAGTGACTTCTGCAACAATTATAACTCCTCTGTTCAATAGCCGGCACACATCCGTGACAGACTTGGTGCTCTGTTCTATTCTCACAAATTTCTACAAACGACAGGCTGCCTCTTATTAAAAAAAATCAAAATACCAATAAGGCCAAATTGCTAACTCTCAATATAGGTAGTATTATGTGTAAAAATAAAAAAAAATCTGTTTCTCTACATATGCTGTGACAGACTGGAGGGTATCACCCTTACTGTACCCTGAAGAGAAAAAACAGAATCTCTGCCCTGAGAAGCCTCCAGTCACTATTATTTCACATCCTTGAACCTTCATGCTAAAAGTTATTTATTTCAGTTGCAGAACCTAGCAGCCAAAGATTTTCAAGCTAGATTTACAGTCGCCTCTGCAGCCTTAATTCTACTTTCCTAATGTCTACTTTGTGCAGTGAAAGAGGTCCTCTAGGAAAAGCGATAATGAGATCAGTGAGTGTATAAGCAAGACCTGCAGCACGCTGCAGACACACAATGGGGCAGGATCAAACTAACATACACGCTGTAAAGCCTGAGCATCCTAGCACCCACGCTTTGAAACCTCTCCGCTAATTAATGGTTTTTTGTCTCTCTTTTTTAATGACCTCGGCACTTATTTTTTTACCCCTGAAAGGAAGGCAAATCTCATTGTACAGTATGCTGCAACCGCAATTACACATGAAACGGTGACATCGCTCCTCACTCCTCTAGCTCTGACTGCTCAGCACGAGCCTCACAGTGTAGCTGTGCCTGAAGCTGTGCTAGCTGTCCAGGAGCAAGATCCCCCTCACCATCCTCCACCTCCACAGCACCTAGGGGCTACCCGTCACAACAAAATCCCTGACTGCAAACAGTAAAGGTGACATTTTCTTGCAAGGGGAAAAAAAAAACAAACACACACACACACACACACACACAAAACACAAAAACAAACAAACAAAAAAGCCACAAATTTCTGTGAGAATTTTTGATACCACATAAGTGTTAGGCAACCCTAGCCATAGGGTCACCTTTGGCTTCCCCAGTAACTACAATTGTGCCCATAAACTAACACAGACAGTGAGGCAGTATTGCAGCAGCTAGGATCTTTCAAAGGCAGAGAAACACTTTTATGTGTAAGCAAATGCGAGGACAGCCTTCTGCAAGGAAAAACAGAATGTATGACTTAATTTTAAAGTTTGCTCAGCATGTTTTGTGCTACTTCCTATGTCTTAAGCATCTGTCTGAATTGGCAAAACAAGTGGGTGAATATGACATTTTCGTTTCCTTGTGTATGGCAAAATAAGGATGAAATGCAGACTCTCATCCTAATATACATTATTCTGAAATTGAAGGGGGTAAGCTTACTTCAACAGTAACAACACAGAGAAGCGTAAACAACAAACTGAGTAAATTAACATGTCCTCCCCACAGAAAGCTTGTCCAACATCTGTGTCAGGGAAAAAAACATCTTGCTTAAGAATTGAGTCATTAATACAAAGCAAGAGGTTTCTGGTTTAACTGCAGAACAGCATGTTTCTTAAGTTTTCATAAGCTTGTAAGCTGTTCCACTGGCTTCAGAGGTTAAATAACCTAAAACTCGGACAAAAAAGCCTCAGTAGTCAAACCGATTTGACAATCTCTTTTTTGCATTTTGTGACTTCGATGGAAAAGTCATTTGTTTTTCTCTTCCTTCTTAACAGTCCTGGGTGAGCTGCAGTCTTCAAAATTTCACTTCTAATTTTTCTCATCCTAAAGTTTTCCAGTTCTGACTACCCACTGCCTGTATCTCTGTTAAATCTTTCCTACTGTTTATAACAGAGAACAAATTCAGCCAGTAAAATGTTAGCTGGCTTTCCAGCTATTCTTCACACAGAATATACCTTCAGCTGCTGCCTGTTAGAAAAACAAGGTTTGCACACACGTGCACACAGATCCACGCCAAGCCTAGCCCACTGCTAATGAAACAAAGAGTGCTTTTCTGTTACATACACAGCGTACACACAAACCAATTCCCTGTGATGTATGTGTTTTATGGCTGCGAAGATGAAAAATGGCCAAAACTCAGCCCTAAATTAAACAAATTGATTCCCATCTTTACCCTTTTACCAAAATAATTTACTAAGGCTTAAGAAGCAAGCAGACTCAAGGCTGGGATGTCGTACAACCCATATATTAACTCAGTCGGCAATAAATCTCCCCTTACTCTCCAAGCTCTATACTATTTTCTTAAATAGCTCACTATAAAGCCCCAACCTAATTAAAAACAGCTTTCTCGGCAACAGTGGCCTTGATTTCACTTATTTACACATTAACTGCAGCATCCGTTTGGCCAATCCAGTCTATTCCCCGTACCACGCAGGGCCTTTTATCTGCCCTGGACAGCGTTTTCTCCAGCAGATGAAGTAGATGCCGATTGATTTGCTGTCGAGCATGGTAAATTAATAGCAACAAATTGCTGAGGGCCCCATCTCACTGCTCCACCATGCTTCGGCAGTTTTGCTTTATTTGCTCCATGATGGGCAGCAGTCAGGCCTCTTCAAGTCAATTTCTTCTTAACAACCTGCAATACTTTTCAATGGTGAAAATAGAGCCGTTCCTTGTAAGTCAGAAATCAATATCCTATTGCCCTTAGAAAATGCTAAACAAGCAGTATTGGCAATCCACTTGGTACTAGAGGGTATCAGATATAATGCAAATCCATACCGCTTCCCTCCTCATAGTTATTACAGTTTGCTAAAAGGTTCCTAATGCCATTTATCATCATTTACCATCGACTACTGCAGCTATGATTATGATATCCTATCAGCTAGTAGAGCCCTTTCATTTCTATCCAATTAATATTTTAGCAGCACTCAAATGGTTGTTGCCCAAGTCTTCTAATAAAATTTACATGGATTGAACTGAAATGGTTTGGGTTTTTTTTCCGTTACTGTGATCTTAAGAAGTAATTTCATTTATTTTTCAACACACAGCTTCTTAAGAGATCTGAATTTTCCTTCAAAAATGCTGAAATCCAGCATTCCAATGTGTGAATTAGTTCAAAGATGTAGGCCTGACCAAAAAGAGAAAAAAAAGCATTTACATACTTCCACCTCTAAAAAGAGAATGGAAATTAGAAGAGAATGCTCTATCCTGCTTATGTCTTCCATCAGTCTCATTCACAAATATCTGCTGTCTGGAGCCAAATACAGACACTTATTTTAAGTGATAATTACAATTCTCAATTAAAACCTTCAGAAAGCGTGTTTGATTACAGCAATTTAAATAAACTGTTTACCATAACATTAAAACAGCCTAATTTCAGAAATTAAACCAAATGACCATCAACAAGTAGCAACACTGTATTAGAAACATAGCGCAGCATGTCAAGTATTCATTCATAAATCATTCACTGAGCCTCAAAAAAAAAAAAAAAAAAAGCAACTTTGTAGGAAATGAACTTCTTTAGATCACACTCACACATTCTCCTTTATTCTAACACTAAGATTTACAATCGCAGGGAAGTATCTGTTCATACTGCAATCCAAAATCCCCAACCTACTGTCTTTTTTATTTTTTTTTTTTGAATGTGTCTATTTTGAAGCTCTATTGATCCCAGTAGAGAATATCAAAAATTAGCTTAATGTCTTAGGCTATAACACCACATGTCACAACACACCCCACACTTGTCTTAAAAAAAAAAACCAAAAACAAAAAAACTACAAATGACTAATTCTACCAGTCTAATGCTATTTACTCAGTTACCAAAATTTAAATTAATTATGTTCTCAAACATAATTGTTAAAAATTGGCAACATTATGCAGGCTTAATTAAGATTAAATCCAATTTACTAAATGTACTTTAATTGGTACTAATTACATTAGCTTTCCTTTCAGAATGACAAATTCCCCATAGGTTTCACTTTAATAGTCTTCTATCAAAATCAACACAGGATGACTGATGATGAGCATCACACAAGGGGTGGGAAAGCAACGCTCTCCCCCTCCTCCCCTGCCCGGCATGCACACACACTATTGCCGCGCTCCACGTTTATCCTTTTATCAATTTGCTAAGTCACAGAGTCATGACTCCATCACAGCCATCATTTTCTGTTCCAGTGAAAAATTTCTCTAAAAATAAATACTCTGTGGCTGGGAGCAGCCAAGAAGAACAGAAGCTTTAACAGAAAAATACACAAAGGTTTCAAATACCAGGGCCACCAATTACTAGGGTACTTCCAAGGACTCCAGGGAGTCCTGTTCTTGAACCCTTTGAGACGCAAATCTAGTAAGTGAATAAGCCTAACCTGATCTCAAGAACTCGGCCCAATTACGCCGAAGGGCAACTTCACCGCATTATTGCCTGCTTTCCATTACAAGGGCATCCAGCAGTACATCTGGAAAGAACCTAAGAGGAACCAAAGCTGTCTGCCCACAAAAACAAATAAAGACAGATATGCCTCTGTGCTAAAGTGAAAAAAAAAAAAGAAAAAAAAAAGGAAGAAAATATAATAAGTAGGTGGTTTGCAGGGCTGTCTGTATTTCATAATGTGATAAACTGCCCTCAGGATTTTTGATATGATTGAATTTAGAAAGCTGGGGGGGGAAAGAGGAATAGAAGAAGAAAAAAAGAAGAGTGAATCGCTCAATTTCAGGCGAGGAAAATTCAAAGATCTGAGAGGAAGAAAAGGGAATTTAAAGTGGAATTTAAAAAAGATTCACGCACATCAAATGAAACAATCAACTCCCTATATATACAAAATTGGGCCCCCACGCTGCCATCACAAAGCAAAATGGGAAATATGTTGCATTTGCAGTAGCAAGAGCAGAAAGGGAAAAAAGCACTGTGGGAAGAGCAGAGGAGACACTAAGATACAAACGAATATCAGATTTAGGAATGATAGCAAATGAGTTTCATAGCCGCAGCTGATTTGAATCAACATCTGACAAAATATTTAAGTGTTTTGCATGAGAGTAGACTACTTGAACTACTAATTCGAACAGACTGAGCAGTACTGGAAAAGGGTGTTTAATTAAAACTTGGGTTCTTTGTCATCCTCATATTTAGCTGAAGCTAGGGACTTAATTTTTTTTCAGAATATCATTGACATCTCCATTGCCGTAATCATACACAATTTCTGAAGCATTTAGAAATTAAAAATTAAAATCAGTTTTAAGTGAGTTTCCCCTACGTCAAACAAACTAATTACACATTTTACTTGCAAGCCAATACTGTCCCACATCATTTTGCATGGTTAGTTTAAGTCTACATACAACTAATTGCTGTACGTACAAAGCACCCAGAAATATAAACAAGTCTAACTGCAATAGCCGCTCTCAAACGCAAGTAAGAATACACCACGTAGGTGGCCTGCAGAGACTCTGGACTGGGTGAATTGCTCTTGTGCATGACACCAACTCTGCTTTTCAGACAGGACCTAGACAGCCCAGCTGTTCCGCCACCCTACATCTTCCACCCCACAGCATTACAGGGCCTGGCTGCAAGCCAGGCATTGCACTCACGCTCCACAGGTCTATGCAGGGCTTCCAGAGCTCTGCAGCGTCACAGGCAAACCACTCCAAGGACAGAAAACCCTCTGCCTTTGTACTAGCCTACCATCTAACATCAATGGCCTTCATCAGCACTGGAAGTACTGGAGTGCTAACGGGACACAAAATATAACAAACATGAAAAAAAAAAATCTGAATTCAGTTTGTTCTCACTGAGATAAAGGAATTCTATTTCCACAACCCAGAGAAGTTCCACATCCACTACTCAGATTAGGAACACATACAAGCCAATTGTCAGACGGTGTTTCTTCTCCCATTCAACCATTTATTTCTGTCATTCACCCTTTCCAGCAACATGGGTGAACTGCTCAACCGTTTGCTAAAATGAGTTGTCAGTATTAAACTCCACCATATTAAAAGTTCTCTCGCTGGAAAAGAGGTCAGATGTTTAATTCATTCTCCTCCAGAGAAGGTTAAAAACACACATTACTGAATAAGAAATTCTGATTTACACTGCCATGCTCCATACCAGTAATCTCCTGCTAATCTCAGCCTAAGTGCTAGACTTCAAGGCATAGAACCAAGCGAAACATCACCCTTCTGGAAAGCTCCTTTACCCTTTCGTGTTTGACGTGCTGAGACACTTGCTTTTTGAGAAGGGTGCTGGTAGGCAACCTGAGGGAGACAGCAACATGGCTGCACACTGATTGCCGCTGTAGCTCCAGCTTAAAACAGCCCCAGTTAACTGAGAATGAGCCCTTTCCACACCCAAACACATGTCCCTTGACACCCGATATGCATTCACAATACAGCTATCACTCCAAAAAGGCGGCCCCAGCAGCACAAGGCCAAGGTGACTCAGGGTTGCGCCCGTCTTACCCCTGTACACAATGTGCTCCATATAGCCAAACACAGGGGGTGTCTGGGCCAGCAAGGAGCACACAAAATTTCCTGCACACTTCAGCATGCAATTAAGGCAACTTGCACATAACAGACATCTGGTTAAGGCTGATGGGAGAAATTACAGTGAGCGTTCTTACACAAAGCAAAATATTTACCTACCTGTTTATGCATTTCTATATTCAGCCCATAGGACATCTCATAATACTAAGAAAGAAGAAAACGACTGTTAGACCTTACAATTTATAACAGCCATTCCAAAATTTGCTCTGACTCAGACATCATCCGTACAAAGACAGAGACCCAGAAATGTTTACTAGCCAGGAGAGCTCCTGGAATTTGACAGCATGTCGCAGTTGCCCATTTTTCTTGCTTTTTATTTTATCTGTGTCACTTCTTGGCAAATCTACAAAGGATGGCTATAGAACAAGCAAAAAAAAACAGATAACAAAAAAATCACGAAAAGTAATCACAGCCAGAGTTACAGATTAGAAGCAGAAAAGCACATAGAAAACGCTCAAGATTTTATTCCCTAGCACACATGAAAGATGCCAAAAAAAAAAAAAGCCCGAAGTGCCTGAAGCCAGACAGACGTATAAATCAGCAGACAACTCACCGAACAGTTATTCGATATTTTAAATTAAAAACACAAAAAAGCTGTGACTGGATGGCAGGGATGAAAAGAAGGCAGAAGCACATCGGCCAGAGAGTCAGGCAGACATGCCACTCCGACATCCCCCATCACAGGGAGTAGGGTCAGCGTGCAGCTCAGTGGCACACCATACTCAGGACTTAAGCAAATCAAGCATGAAAAAGACAAATGCAAGCCTTAACATATGCCTGTGGTCCTGGTTAAGAATTTTTCAAGGTTATTTACTCTTTTTTTGTGGATACTGGGGTGTTATTTGTCAGGCACATATAGAAAGCAGCTAATCCTTTGTAGATGTACAAGGTAGCGGGCAGCACAGGCTCCTCAGAGTCAACACAATCCATCATGCAATTATGTGCAGGGAGACATTTTCCTGCGCGCCTCACTTGGCCACACAGTCCATAGCCCTCTAAGAAACTCCTCACACTCAAAGCCCCACCATTCCCAGTTCAGTAGAGCAATGCACAGCAGCACAGGAACAACAGCTCTTCTAAGGTAGGAGGCTTTGGGCCACAGATATACCTACACAACTCTGAACACAGTAGGGGGGGGGGGGGGGGATAGAAATAAAAGCATTACCCCAGAGCACTTTATGACAGCAGAGGGAAACCAGCAGGAATAACCACATTAATCCCCAGAAGCACTGCTGGAGTTGCAAGGGATGTGCCAGCATGGTGAGGACACGTCCTCCGTTGCTCGGGACATTAAGCGGCAGATTTTGCACAGAGTATGGCTGCTGCAAAGAAGTTACAAGCCCTGAACCAAGAACTAGCGATGGGAGCACTGATGCAGCCTCACAGCAGCAGCACTCGCTGTCATCTCTCTGCTCGCCTCCAGCAACCTGAGTGCATCTCGGTCTCAGCACACCGCGCTCACAGATGCTCTAACTGCTCTGCAGCTCACTTACCATGACATAATGCCGCTGCATCTCTGTCTTCTCGCTGGCCAGCTTCTCACATTCTAGCTTTAAACTGTGCAAGACACAAGAAAAGCATGGGTGCTTCATCACGCCAACCAATACCCCCCCACACTCGGGGTCTCCCCTTCCCAGCGCTTCCCCACGTGCAGACAGACAGAGGTAAGTCCCGGCTCCTGCCCAGGGCTCCGAGGGGAGATCCGCGGTCCCTCCCGAAAGAGAAAAAACCCTCCTCACTCCCGTGCAGCTGTTCCCGGACGAAAAGAGACAGGGAAAGCACCGCACACAGTCTCGCACCTATGGCGGTAAGCCTGAGGAGTCAGAGAACAAACCCGCGGTTTGGTTTGGGAAGTTTTTGTTTCCACGAGTTTTATGAACACCTTCCGCTTCGTTCGGAGCAAAAGTACATCCACGCGCCGAGGACACAAAAGTTACCGCGCTTTCGTCGGGGGGTTTACATTGCCGGGTGGCAGAAGGGCAGCGAGCTGCTGCGGGGCAGCGCGGGGCACGGACAGCTTCGGTGCGGCGCGAGAGGGGCAGGGCCCGGCCGCTCCCTGCGCCCACCCGAGAAGGCACAGACGAAGGACAGCACGGCCACCCCACGGCAGGCGCCGGGCAGCGTTACCTGTGGTACTGCGCCTGCAGAAACTGGAACTCCTCCTTAATCCGATCGCAGGACTCGGAGATGGTGAATTTAAAGGGCTGCGCTGGCTGGTGCGGAGCCTGCAAGCAAGCGACACAGTCGTTCCGCCGCCCCTCGGTCGCTCCGCGCCCCCCGGCCCCGTGCTCTCCGACATGGCCTCGGGGGTTTCGGGGAGCGGGGGTGCCGCCCGCCGGGACCCGGGAGGGCCGCGCGGGGCAGCAACTCGGGGCGGCGGCGGCGGACAACAATAAGAAAATGGCTCCAACTCGGCGGGCCGCGCCGCACTCACCGGGTGCCGGGTCTGCGGGTACATCTTGCTCAGGTCGCGGATCATCCACGCCGCTTCGGGGGGCGCTGGCGGCCGCGCTCAGGGCTCAGCGCTCAGCGCTAGGGCGCTGCGACAACAAGGGGCGCCCCGGCCCCGCCGCCCCGGGGCTGGCGGGGCACCCCGGGCGGCAGCGGCAGCGGTAGCGAGGCGCGGCGGCGGCGGCGTCCCCGGGGCCCGGGGGCCGCTGCCACATCCCCTGGGGGCGGGCGGCGCCGAGCGGCTCTCCCCGAGCACCGCCGCTTCGAGCGCTCCGGAGGGAGAGGAGGAGCACGAAGAGGAGGAGGAGGCAAGCAGGGAGAGCCCCTGGGCCGGGGGCGCTGCGCCGAAGGTCCCCGTTCGCAGTTCTCAGCCTCCCGCAAACTTTTAGTGCCGGCGGCGGGGCAGCGGCGCCGGGCGGGGCGGAGCGGGGCGGCGCTGCCGCGGGGCCGAGGCGCGGGGGCCGCTCCTGCCGCTACCGCATCGCGGGGCTCCGCTCGGGAGGATCGGTTAAAAACAAGATTTAAAAAAAAAAAAAAAAAAAAAAAAAAAAAAAAAAAAAAAAGAGAAAAATTAAAAAATTAAAAAGAGAGAGAGAGAGGACGAAGACGGTACGGTCCGCGCTGTTTTATTTGTATTTTGATTTCTGGTTCTCCTCCGCCTGTCCAAACTCCGGGAAGCGGCAGCAGCGCGTACAGAGCGCCGTGCCCGGCCCGGCCCGGCCCGGCCCGGCCCGGCCCGGCCCACACTGCCCTGCCCAGCCCTGCCCTGCGCCCGGCGCCACCGCTCCTCGCCGCTCCCACCGCACGCTCTGCCGAGGTGACTCCTTTGACCAAATTTAGCAGCGCCTCGTCATTAACATTCTGATACATATTCACAGCGGCCGGAAGGCCACCGCCCGCGGGGCACCCTGGGAGCCGTAGTCCTCTCGGGAGGCGGCCTCCCCGCCCCTCGCGCGCGC
This sequence comes from Lagopus muta, assembly GCF_023343835.1. Classification (NCBI taxonomy): domain Eukaryota; kingdom Metazoa; phylum Chordata; class Aves; order Galliformes; family Phasianidae; genus Lagopus; species Lagopus muta. Next base: position 38,702,821 of record NC_064472.1, on the reverse strand, counting down.
GCCTCCGCCCGCCGGACTTCCCCTCCCGTCGGGCACCGCGGCGCTTCCCGCCCCCCTCGCTCGCCCCCCTCTTCGCTCTGCCCACGAAGGGCGTCGCCGGCGACCAATCAGCGGCGCCCTCGCGTTAATCGCTGTTCTGTATTAATGCCCATCATTTCGCCGCTGACAAATGAGCACAGGGGCCCTGAGATAGAGGGCGGGGGGGGGGGTGGTCCCCACGTGGGAACCTGACGCCTCGCGGGCCCGCGACCAATCAGGCGGCAGCCCGGGCTTCTCCTCTTCTGTTTCCCCGCCGCCTGAGGCGGAGCTTTGAGATCGCCGCCGTTCCATAGCGCCGGCGTTCGAACAGGGGAAACATTTGTTCAGCTGTCAATCAAAGTAACGTGGGCTGGTGTCGGCTGCCGCGCTGCTGCTCCCGCCGCGTCCTGCGCGCGGGGTGGCGGCGCGGCGGGAGTGGGGACCGGGGAGTTGTGGGGTGGAGGTGGGGGTGCGGGAGGGGCGGCCCTGCCCCCGCCCAACTCGGCGGCGGCCGCCTGACCGTGCCCGCCGAGAGGGCCGCGCGCTAACGGGGGACGGCGGCGCCTGAGGGCGGTGAGGGCGACCCCCGCCGGGCGGGCGGCGCGCACCGATCGCGGAATTGCCGGGGCCGCGGAGCTCCGCGCCGGGCTGAGGCGGGTGGTGCTGCCCTCCCGCGGGGCTGGTGCGGCAGCCTCAAGTGGTGCGGGACTGGCGAAGGCCTCTGTCCCGCGTTCGGCGGGTTACCGCGCGGACAGAGTGCTGTCAGATACCGTGGTCTCGCGTCACGCGCTGCTCGCCGCCGTCTTGTTTTTCTCCTCTACCCCGCAACGTGGCCGCGGCAGGCGGAGATGCGTCATGTTTGTAGTTGCCGAACGTGACATAATTTAAGTCTTCTTCCTGCCGGCTATACTTAAGGGACAAAAGCTGCTCTTGGAAGTGGCTCCGGTGAAAGGATGTTATTCTCAGCTTCTCTCAAGAGTGAGGCTTAAAGATCTGACCTTTACACGATACATTCTGAAGATATGTTGGCATTCAGAGAGGGCATTTTCTGTCAGTATCCAATGGGCAAAGGATTGCTGGATCCAAGGGCCAGGGTTTTGCAGGTACAATAAGAGTGTCTATAAAATACCTGTGAGAAGGACTGCATCTGGATCTGAGGAACAGCTTGGCCGTGGTCTCATCACCTTCTGTGGGCTGCAGGCCTCAGGAAATGTGCCCCTGGCGCCGTCCATCACATCTCAGCACTCAGACACTGCAACAGGGGAGCCTCATTTCCCAGAGAACAACGATGCTGTGCCGAGTGGTGCTGTGTCCTAAAAGGACCCCTTGGCAGCTTTCTGCCAAGCCCCATTGCAGACAATGCCATGCACTAATGCACATGCGAGCGATAGGCTCGGAATTTTTCCCTGTCTGCACCTGTCATGCTTGAATTTGCCTTCAAGCAGTTTGTATTCCTGATGAGCAGGAGTTTAAACCTGCATACAAAATAGATGCGGTTTAGTCACGTCATTCTCAATGCCTGTATTCCAAATCTGTAGTCTCAAAACTTTCAGTCGGCAATTAATGCTCTAATAATGGTAGCTAAATTACACATAGCTATCTTTTCTGTAGCAGAATCTCTTTACCATTCCTGGTGCCCTGGATGAGGCCTGCAGCTGTGGAGCAGCCCAAGGTCTTGACGGAACATTCCATGATGGTTCTACTTTGCTCACCCAACCTCTGAAGGCTGGTCCAGTGCTCAGGGCCGCTGGGTGCTGGAGCAGAGTGAGAGTGGTGACAGCATCTGTCTACCTGTTGGAGGTGGTGATGGCATCTGTCTTCCACCAGGGTTCAGGAGATGCAGGACAGAGACTCGTCTTTCTGTTTTGAACTAGAGTGTGTAACCAGGCTCTGCTTCCAATATGGTGCTTGCTAACTGACCACTATGTGTTTTGTGGTGGGTGATTCTGAAGCCATTTTTGTCTATAATAAATCATTGAGGAAATGGACCAAAATATATCCTTTCCACATTTTGTTTTTCTATGACCAAAAATACATCATTAAGCATTTAAATACTCCCTTCTTCTTTGTCACAGAATTCATTTCCACTGGAATGTTCACATTTGCAGGGATTATAATCGGTGCTCCAGTGGGTATTAGGTCTCTAAATATCTTCTGAAGATACAGAGGTAAAACACCTGCTTAATTGTGAAAAGAACGCTTTGCTTATATCTAAAGCTCCCTGCACCAAAAAATACTTTTAAAAGCTTGGTTGTGAGTGTTGTTCACTAGTCACTGCTGCTCTTTCATCTCCTCTGAAATGGAGGATGTTCATGTGCGCCAAGCAGGTCTTGACTTTCAGAAGTATGACTGCACAGTCTATAAATGCCTGTCACCCGGGTGCTCAAAAGCTTCTCGAGAGTAGAACTGTTATGGGGCTCTGCAGGGCTGTATGCATCTCTGGAAATACGATGAGCAGATTCAGCATGTAATTTTAGGATCAGATCCTCAAGATGGAGAAGGACTAGTCCAGTTATAAAATAAATACTCTGTCTGAAGAAACTGAATTCTGAAAATAACAGCAGGGTTTTTTGTTCTCTTAGCCCTGTCTTAGATTTGCTGGTCTGAAAGAAAAGGTATTCAACACCTTAGCAGACAAACGTATGCAGCTTTTCTGACAAAGCAGTCCCTTTTCTTTTGGAGGGCGCTTTGCCAGTGATGTTCAGATAAGCTTCAGCACTGTTCACTCTCGTTTGCCCATTAGTCTTCAGTGAATTTATGTCACTCAAGGAAGGGCAGAACTAGGTTTGCTCAGCTCTAGCAAAATATGTATGTGCATACTTAACACTTTATGGAACAGATCAGTGGGGTTTTGCACAGTTCTGCAACGTTCTGCAAGAGCCACAAAACTCAGAACTTTAAGAGAAAGTGCTTGCCAATTTTAAGTGATGTGAATTAAGATTGGAATGTCAATGTCATTCTATTTTCCTGTCTTCTGTCACTTCTGACACAGCCTTGATGGATCTTTAAATATAGGTGGTTTTGTATTTAAAGTTACTTGTTTTTTCCTTCTTTTATTAAAAAAAAAATCTTTTATGGTAGGTTATATAACCCTGTACTATTATTTAGCAAGTAGAGAAAGTAGTTTTTCAATGTTTTACACATCTTGCTAAAGATTTCTCATAAGTGAATCAACTGCAAGAAATATTTAGGCAGCTTTATAGGCACAGTAAGTGTGTTGAGTTTTAACCGGTGTAAAAAACCCTCATGAAATATCACATACTAATTTGGGGTTGCAAAATATCTCATCCATTGTTTTCTGCTATGAACTAGTTATTTCAGTCCTATTAATTCAGAGCTGATCTGCTTTTATTTACATACAAAGTCAAAGATCGAAACTGAGTAGAACAGAGTCTATGTATGTTTATGTGTATTTCACAGGATAGGTAAGAAAGACGTTCTATTTTCCAGCTTAAATTTTCTAACCTACTCTCTGGTGATCTTTGTGCTGTTGAGCCATGGCTTTAATACTAAGACTTAACAGTGCCAGAGAACCTTTAATAACAACTGCAATTCTGAGGCCATTTTTATGTAATACTACAGATTTCCTCTTTGGAATGACTGTAGCTGACTGTAGTTGTGCCTAGTACTGCAACTTATTACAGTTTATTTTGGAACTGTGCTACTAGGTCACCGTGCTTTATCAGCTGCGTTCTCACAAGTACACATGCACATACACACACATTCACAAAAATAAAGGCGTTAAACTCTTTGATGAATCAGTCAGTTCAGAATGCCTTGTACTAATTCCTACGTTAGTATACTTAACTTCACTCTGTAACAAACATTCAAAAAGATAAATGCAGGGAGATTTTCTGTTGAATTGGCACTAAGTTCTCTCTGCTTAAAACTTTTAATTATGGTGTTAAGCCAGGTTGTACAGGTAGAAGAATGTGACAGCATGACACCTGTTTTGCATTCTTCTGTTTTACAAGCGCTACCAAGTGACCTTGTCTCAGTATGGTTTTAAAATGATCACTGTAGACAACTTTCTAAATTAGTCGTTACTGACCTTAGGGGTATGTTGTAGTTAATAAGCACATTAGGAGAATTTATGATACTGTATGTACTATCATGATTTTTTGGATTCATGGTCTTACTTTGTTGAGGGTTTTTTTTTTCTGCAGGCTTGCTTGTTCCATTTCATTCAGACTCAGTGCAATGACGCTATTCAGCTCACAAGAAACTCACTTGGGATCAGGAAAATCTCTGTTAAAGTTCACAGAAGTTTTATCTTCAGGAAAGATAGTGTTTTAGAGCCCGTCATATACTGGATTTGCAGACTTAGGCAGTGCAGAATGTTTAAGGCAGATACTTGAAATTAGAGTACTTTTTCCTGGGTGATGTTCCCTTTCTCATTGAAATATGTGAATAAGCGGTAAGGATTTTATTTTTTTCCTGTGGCAAACCCTGGCAAATTCTTTGGGAAATAAACTCACTTCACTCATAGAACTCTTGCAAAATGCTGTGCATCGTTAAGCTTCACTTGCACCTTATTAGCAAGGTAAAAGTACTGCCTATTCACCCCTTGCTTTCTGTAAGGCACTGGCTTAGACTTAAGACTCACCTGCAGTATTTGAGCATCCACAAGGCTGTGTTCTCCTAACTTGTATCGACATTCTTATAATATGCTTATAATAAACACAAAACAATTATGATATGACATCATCTGAGAAAGGTGGCCCTAAACAAAGTATTTTGACGCTGTTACCGCACAATCACATCTCAGCTAAGTAAAAATTACAACCCTGACAAGAATGCAACAATATTTCTTAGTGTATTTTATTCCCAGAACCCTTGTTAATCTCAGTAAAGTCCATCGGTTCCTTTTCAGCATTTGATCCAGTTTTTTCTTGGTTTCCAAATAATCAGTCACGTTGTTTCACTGGTAAATATATGAGCTGAGCTAAGTGACAAAATCACAGTTACAGTGAGGAAGAAGTCACCCACTCAAATGACAGAACCCCGCATGCATTCACCCCCAAGATAAGAACAAAATTATCCATCCCACAAGTGATGACTTCCTAATAAAAATGTGGCTTGCCATCTTCTCTAACCATGTTTCAGTGCTTAATACAACATTAAGAATCTGCTAACAGTATTTCAAGATAGGGAGAATGAACTTAGCATGCTTTCTTGCAACTGAAGATGTGCTCCATGGTCCCGCAGGTGAAGTTCCCCCAACCCTCGCAACACCATTAATGAAAGTCACTTTTCAGCCTCTGACACCAATTAAGTACTGAATAAATATAATTCTTTAAGTCCTTAACTCAAGATTTCTCAGGTGCAATGAATACTCTTCTGCATTTTTTCAAAACATTAGCTTTTAAAAAGTACATACTATATTGAAAAGGATTTTTTTTCCCCCACACAATGTTGATAAAAGAGACAGTACCACTGTTTGGAAATAAACATTCTGAAATTATTTCAAACCACATATCTTTTAATGCAAGAAAACTACATAAACCAGTTCAGTTTTACAACTGAAAGATGCATTAAGTAATATACAGAGAGCTGTACTGAAAGACATCAAAATAAAGAACAGTAATCAAAAATGACCGTAATATTCATCTAGAATATCATGTAGGTTGCTCTGAAAGTGTTGACTCCTATTTCTTTCCATGGAAACTGCAACAGTTATAAAGAGCATAACAACAATATTTGATAGAGCAATTTCTTGGCCACAAAACACTACTTCTAAACACTGTCACCACTGTTAGCTATGCATTTTTGCCAGCCATGAACAAAACCCTGCACACCACTCTTGTAAAAATCTGCACTGGTGAGTTGACCCACTGTTGTTGTCGCCACTGCTGAAATACACCATCCACCATCTCACTGTTTGATCTCTGAAAACGTTCAGCAGGTGTCCATGAATGTCAGTGGGTGCGATTTTTTCTGCATTTCTTATATAGACAATACTAGAATATTAGTTCATTGCTTTTGTATGACTATATTAACATTTACTTAGCTTTGTAAATATGGATAAACTGAGCAGCACATAAATATTTTCTGGGGTAGAATTTAATGAAAACATTTTGAACCAAGTTTCAGAATATAAATAAGATTCTGAACTTCTCTTTTTCACATTATATAATGCAGATTTCCTTGTTGCTCTGAAAGGACAAGGACGCCGTTTCTCTTTTAATTTGCAGTCATAATACTGATGTTGACTTCCGTGCTGTTACTGTTCTGCAGACTCAGCAAGCAATGTGAATTAGAAGTTTAGATACTGTGTGTTGTGAAACAGTTTTATTGTCTTTGGAACTTCCTTAGGAGCAGCGTACATGACTAAGATATACACACCTCTTTTAATAGCCATATCTAGTAGCAGATTAATGTGTTTAGCAGAGAATGATTAAAAAAAAAAAAAAAAAAAAAAAAAAGCTTCTGTGTGTATTTATTCTTCTGAAACAATGGAAAGCTGTAATTCAGCAGCAGTGCATTTTCATCTGATGAACAACTGAGGTTTTACTCAAAATACACATTTCATTCCTGTGGAACAGGAGGAATAATTCCTTTCTAGTTTTTATTCAGAATTAAAATAATAGAAATAAAGTGTTTCAAATACATTTGTGAGTCACAGTGTAAACGTCCTGCTATCTTACTAGAGTGCAGACAGTTTTGAACTTTTAGTGTATTTCAGCGCTGAAAATTTTAAATAGTGAATGGATTTCGAGAACCTCTGAATGCATTCTGCTGCTGTTTCTGTGTAATGGATTGACATACAGCGACCCTAAATAAGACATGTAAATTTGCGTGGTGTCAGCAGTCATTTCATCCAAAAAAATGGTCAGCATTAGGCTTTTATGAATTATACACATATTTCAGGGTGATGTGAAAAAACTGTCAAGTCATCCAATGGTGTCAAAGCAGCATGTGAGAATGAGGTTGACTTTCTGTTCTCCCTGTTCCTCTGAGTCCAGAGATCTGAAGGCTAACTTCTCCTGGCATCATAATATCCCCACATTTCAGTCTTGTCTTTCTTGTCTGCTGTATACTTTTCTACCCTTGTAGCAGAGAAAATCATAGAAAAGTCCAGAGTGTTTTCAGAGATGGAGAGCAGCTATAAATCTCCTGGAGTGGGACAAAAGGGGTTCTGGAAGAGGTGAATATCTGTCCTCTGTTCTAGATGTGTACATTTGTAGGAAGGGTTACAGGCCTGCTCTTGTTGAAATTTGAGTGCAGATGTGAAATTCTCTTTGCTGGAGGCTGGTGAGCAGACCTTTAAAATCCACAGTTACAGGAAGTAAAGGTAAAATGATTGTTGTTTGGAGGACTGTTTTTGTTGGTGTAACTGGTATAGTGTAGTCATCCTCACACCAAGTACTCAGGTATCAGCAGTTCTTTAACCCACACCTGTCTCAAAGGCAAACAGTGAAGTTTTGCTTCTGATAACTAATCCCTGTTGATAAAGCAATCTCACAAAGGCAGAAAGTTTACTTAAGGTAACAGTGAATGGGGATTTACTCTCTGATTGCTTGTAGCTCAAGTGAAGTGAGCTTTATTTCAGGTTTAATGACGCTGCTTTAGATGAATACTGGTATAAAAGACAGAACACCAATGAGAAAGTTGATTTGGGAAATAAACTTGAGCAATCAAATCTCCTGTTTCCTAAACAACATGCAAGTTACACTAGGTTGAACTGGATGGGAGGTGGCTGAAAACAAAACAGGGAGTAGACTACTAAACAAACTTTTTTTTTTCTTCCCGTAAGAATTGAAACAGTGCATGCCGTAGCAGAGTCCTTATTAGAAAAAGGAGGGGTTGAGTAAACCTGAATATAGTCAATGAAACAGCACCCCCCTTTAACAACAGTCAGTCACTTCCTGCAATCAAACCCATGCTAGCATGTGGCCTGTTCAAATAAAAATTACTGGACCAGAGCCAAACAAGAACGAGTAATTGATAATGTGTTTTTTCAGAACCCACCCATCCATCAAATGTGTCACTCCTCCATAACACTTTATTGCCCCTTGTGAAGAAAGGACTTTAAAATTCATCGTGTGCACTTAAAAACAAAGTGTCCTTGTCCTGGTTTATAATGATTCTCTTTTAGATTGGGTTTGTTTTGTTATTTAATTACATTCTCTTCTATCTTGCATTTTTGTACAGATAGTCGCTGGAAATTTCTGCTGCCCTTAAACAAAGAATCTTTTGTGCTGTATCAGCCTGCATTTTCCTTGGATTGTGTTGTGCTGGTGTCTTTTCACTGACTTCAGCACTGGAGTATTGTAGTCATAGCTTCACTAAGTAGACTGTAACAAACAGATTCATCGGCCCTTTTTCTGTGCTGCATCTTATTAACTGATCTGTGGGAAATGCTCTTTACATTGTTAGGGCATATGCGCTATTACAAACAATAAATTAACCTTAGCTGGAGGGGGCTTTGAGACTCTTATGAGTAACTCAGCAGAAAACAGTTCATAAAAGCTTTCTACCTACAAATATCAATATTATTGTAGTATGCTGTACCTGTTTTCTGCACTGACCTCTTACTATTGTATTTATTGAACAGGTATTATGTATGAAGCTGTATAATTTCTCATTGCAAGAAAACAACAGAAAGATAATACTAGATCGAATTCAGAATTTTCTCTTTTCCTCAAAATTAAAGGACAACAGCGCACAATTTTAGGAAGAATACTATTCTGAATTAGAGGGCATTGTTCACAGATCCATGGTATCGATTTTGTAGGAGTGCCAATGATACCTTTTGAATTACAGACTATAGTTTTGCTTAGAGGTCAAATGTCATGATGCTAATTAACTCATAAATAAATGCTTTGGATTGTGATGTTTAGACTGCTTTTGAATATTATAAAATTTTTGTGCTTGCAATCTTCATGCAAATGTCAGCACCTGTGACAATTCAGGAGTAGCAGCTCCTGGAACAGGCAGAGATTAGAATTGGCATGCAGTTCTTGTAATGGAGAAGAACAGGGGCATACTTACACCAAGGGATGTCCTCCCCACCCTCCTCAAACAAGATATTCCTGTTCTCTGATCTGGGAGGGTAGGAAATTGAGTTTATGTGCTGTCTCTAGCTCATCCTTGCACCTTTAAGGAATTCTTTAGCTATAGGTTTATACCATGTTTTTAAATTCATCAGAATTTTGTCACCTGCCCCTCTCCTTGGAAGGAAAAACCCAATAAGAATGAAAAGGAATTTTGCAGCTCCTCTGTTCAGGACTAATTAGCTAAAATATAATATCCTCAGCCCAAATTCTTTGAGACACATATAAAATCAAAGTAGGAAAAAAAGCGCATATTAGGACTGTGTTAACAGTTTTGCCGCTCGCTGCTTCAGAGAATTTAGTTTCAGTTTTGCTGTAGGAAAGTGTGATAAGACCTGCTGTAATTAATATTTGTGCTGGGCTGTGGAATCTGTAAATTATTAAATGTGTTTTGTTAAGAAGCTTTAAGGTTAGTACATGTAAATCCTGGAACCTCCACAAAGACATGAAATTCACATTCCCCTTGGCTTTTGTGGAATTGCTGGGGTTTTTTCAACACCAGTTCCAGTTCTGGTTTCACAGTAACGACAAATTTGTTGTGTCTGAGAAGAATCCCTGTGAAGCTCTGTTCTAATTGTTGCCACTGAGTCAATAAAATGCTTTAAGCATTTGTTTCACTTCAAGCTATCAATTCAGTTGAGCTAGGCACAAGGTTGAAATTAAGTTTATACGTAAATGACTTGCTGGACTTTTACCAGACTGATAGGTTTATGATTTAGGTATCTTTCTTAAACTTGCTGAGATCATCTCCTTATTTAAGACTATATAGTCAAGCTGGAAGTGGTGGTGGACCTAGATTTCCATCTGGGGCAAAAGATCCCTCAATACTCACATGTACTTTACTTATCTAAACATTGACTAATATCTGTTTAGTTATCTAAACATTGCAAATGCTAGTGTGTGTGACTCATACTCTTGTTACTTCTATCACCCAATAATGCAAGGCTAAATCCTACAGTGTTATAAACCATTGTGTCTCAGTCAGCTGCAATAAGGCTACTGTGATTTACATGTCTGAAGATACGTCTCCTGTTCTACACTACTTTTTAATGCCTGTGTTACCATTTGTAGTACAGTATATAATTAATGGAAGTAGAAATATGCATTGCCTCTTACACTTACAGAGCAGTCTCAACTAACTGTAAGAAGCCTGTTACTGACAGAAGACACTGCTGAACAGTGTGCATTGCCTTGCAAAAATAGGCTTGTAATCTGTATTTCAGAGCTGAAAAATAAGGTTTTTACTTTGAAGTGTTTGGGAGCTTATCTCCATAAAAACGAATCTCTGCATAGCCATAAGAGTCTGAGGTGTAATTTAACGCAGTATAAGGTAATATATAGTAAGAAGTGGGTGGTTTTTTTTTTTAACGTTTAAAACAATTCACCATTCCAGGCAATAGCCTGATATTTATTGTTATAGGTCATGTGATTCATTTGCACTGTGTGTTGCTTTGTCTCCTATTTAGTAGGTGAAGTTATAGACCATTGTACATCTGTGATATAGAAATAACTTTATTTGAAAATAGCTGTTCCTTTTAATTACTGCATTTAACTATCTATCACTCAGTGCTCTGTAGGCAATTTCAACTTCTTTCTGATTAGTTTCTGGGAATGCATTATTTACATTTGATACGACTATTTTCATTTTGTTTGTTTGTTTGTTTGTTTTTAAATAAATGTGCAGTATTACAACAATGAATAAAATTTGTTTCAGTCTTTTGGAATAACAGGTTTTATTATTATCCTAACCATACAGTTAAAAAGAGAATATTATTTTTCCAATACTAATCTCATTTGAATGTTTTGATTTATTAAAACATTCCATGTTTACTTAAAAAGCACATTTTCTGCTCCCTAGAGAAGTCCATAATGCACTCAGTAAAAATTGAGCATGAGAAAAAAATGTACTCAAATGACTGAGTAAAACTCAGGGAAAACTGATCAGGTTTGCTTTAGTAGATATTTGTGTAGTTGAAAGTTAGAGATCTATGTTTAATGTATGTGTTTCATATATCCTTCTGTTGGGATCAGAATAAAGCGTATTCTTTCACTTAAGTATAATTTGTATACTCTTTCTTTCATTCAATTATATTTCTACTTTGAATTAAAATATTGATAACTTAGAGATTTCAGCTGAAAGGAAGAAGTTCAGCTTTGGAGAACCATGATTCTTTTTACTTGAGAGATTACATGATATTTTCCTAATAGTTAGTTTGATAAAATCCCTATAGTTCATGTCTGACTTAAAATTAGCCTGACTGAAAATGGCATTGCTCACTTAGGAATGGCAAACCACATAACAGCCTGGGACAGGAAGTGAAGTTCTCTACCTATATGAAATTAGAGAAGGAATTTAGAGAGCAAAAATGCAATTATTAGAACTGGAACATGGCCACAATCCTTGGGTTAACTTCTGTGTTCTTATTAGAGATTATATATTAGATCACACTTCTTGTCTCTCTCCACTGTACTTTTTTTTAGAAAATCCTAAAATATTTTTTTTCTGCTCTAGTTTAAGCAGAATGCCAACCTCATTGGCCAGATTTATGTTTCAAAATATTTTAGTATGCTTAGTCTTCAACAGTTAAGCAATCAGTATTTAAATGGCGGTGTAATTTAAAAAAAAAAAAAACAAAAAAAGAGTACTGCTAGGAAGTTTCCAGGCTCTACAAGAAAGGCTCAAATGAATAGATACAGTGAAGAATTAAATAGTTCTGTACTTCTTTGTAAAACACAGCATGAAATCCTTAGCCTGTCAGGTCTTTAGTAAAATTCTCATTGACCTGGTAAAGGAAGGATTTCAGCATGATACTGTCAGTGCTCACAACTTTATTGGCAATCTTGTCATGCCTAGTATTTTTATTATATTCTCAGCTTTGAGCTTTGTTTCATCGTGAAACTCTCAACTTGTTTAAGAAGTCTAGTGCTAGGGATAAATACATAAAATGCTGTTGGCCTCAGACTTCACAGAAGGTTTTGTTCCTCCTAAATAGGTGGTTTTGGATCTTGATTTTAGACAACAGTGACAACCCTGCCTTGCATCTTGCTTCCATATCAGTCTCCATGTTCACACTTGTCATTAGGTGAGCATCTGTACAGTTAAGGCAAGAGTTGCCCAGGACCCAAGCTCACTCTTGGCCATTACATACATGTTCTCCAAATGTTCTAATCTTTTCACTGTCATACCCAGCAATACCAGTGTAGTGACAGTTCTGGTCCAGCTGGACATGCATTTGCTGCTTCAGCTTGGAAGAGTTTCTAAAGTATCTGGAATTGCAAGAGATGTAGTGCATGGAAAATGTCCACTTTCCTCTAGGTTTGTAATACTGGCTATTGTGAACATCATCGTGTCCCAAAGGTAGGCATAGAAACAGCTATCTTGCTAAAACAAAAATATATAGAAAATAAAAGTAAACATAATGCAGATGTATCTCTGTTAGTACTTTGAAAGTGTGCTGAATTCTGCCAAGTGTACCTGTGAGAGGAAGTTGATGTGAATTCAGGATATGGGACTTCTGGTTCATTCCTGTAAGGCTCTTCACTTCCCCAGAGCATCAGGAATCCCAGAGCTGTGGATCTGCTAATGGTGTTAGACTTTTTTTAATAGATTCTCATGCGCATTAAAATGTGCGTGCAAATTAGAATCATGGAATCATAGAATTGTTTGAGTAAAAAGGAACCCTTTAAGGTCTGCTAGTCCAACTCCTCTGCATACAGGGACATCTACAGGTAGATCAGGTTGCTCAGAGCCCCGTCCAGCCTGACCTTTCATGGCTCCGGGGATGGAGTATCAACAGCCTCTCTGGGCAACCTGTTTCAGTTGCTGCATGACTGTTATTGTAAAAAGCTTCTTTATATCTAACCTAAATCTGCCCTCTTTTAGTTTGAAACCATTTTCCCTTGTCCTATACAACAGACCCTGCTACAGAGTCTTCTACTTCTTTCTTACAGCTTTTCCTTTAGGTAATGAAAGACTGTGCTCTGGTCACTCTGGAGCCTTCTCTTCTCCAGGCTGAACAGTCCCTGCTTTCTCAGCCTGTCCTCATAAGAGACATGTTCCATCCGTTGGATAACTTTTGTGGCCCTGCTTTCCAAAAGGTCCTCCCGTACTGAGGACTCCACACTTGGATGCAGTTCTCCAGGAGATCTCACAGACTCATGTCCAGTTCGCCATCCACCAGTACCCCCAAGTCCTTTTCTGTCAGGGCTATGCTCAAACATTTTGTCCCCCAGCTGTTATTGATAGTGGGGATGACCATGACCCAGGTGCAAGACCTCGCTCTTCTTAAGGAAGGAGATCACAGGGCACCTGAAAAGTAACTAAACTATACATTTATGAAAAGACAAAAAACATACTGTTTATTTTAATACAAGTTCATATTTTTTTTTGTCCCAAATCATAATTTTTCAGTGCTTTGCATGCAAAATACTTAAAGATAGGTAATCATCTATTATTACCATCTTTGATGCTGTTCCTTATGCCCAAGCAGAAGGCATAAGGATTTTGTGCTCATTTTCTGTTGTGAATATCATTGGCAGTAAGCAGTCCTATAAAGTTTCTCATGTTAGTACAAACGGTTTTATGAGATTTAACAGGATTAGGAAATATTGGTACAATGTAACTGGTTGCTCTATGTTATTGCTTCAAACTTTACTTTGGCACTTGTGGACGCTAGGAGATTTTTCATCATTATTGCAATTCATTTAAAAAAATGAGAGTTCCTTTCATCTTGATATACTAACGTACAACCTGGCATACAACAGAAGAGCCCATGCCTATACAGTAATATGTACATCTAGCCATAAACGAAAGCCCAGAATATGTGTACCAATTATATTGCAGACTCATTTCACTGGCCAAAATCAGTTCCTTCCGTTTAATCCAGCGATCTGTGTATGCATTTTTCCTACACTTGTTGCTGACTCAGTTTCCATGATAACTGAGAGTATTTCCCCGGAGTGCAATGAAGATCCTACAACCGATATGCATATCCAAAAGGTTCTAAAGTTTTTTGCTTTCCTGTAGTAAGCAGTTCACTTTTAATTGATACATATTAGCATGAGAACACTCAAGATTTCTTGTTTAAAGAACAGACAAAAATGAAGGACTGAGCACTAAAGAAAAACAGAAGCACAGATTTCTTTATACCTTATTTGAGTGAATGTGTATGGTTCTTTGATCATATCAAAAGAAAACTGTTGATGACATGTGCTGAAAAATAAAACAACATAACATATGGCTGAAAGCGTATCAGCATAGTACTTCTGTTTTTACACCATTTCTACTGTATTTTCCTGAAGTACAATTCCTAATATGTTACAAAATATATTGAACTGTTCTCAGTTTTGTTATTTAAGATAGACTTGAAAATAACTAATTATTTTAACTAGCCTATCATCATCATACAGTTTTTTTAAAAACTTTTTTATCACTTTCCTGCTTGCTGGAGTAACTGTGAAAAGTGCAAATTACAAAACCAACATGTAAATTTTGTAAAATACAGTGAATGAATTTTGAACAAGGTGTATGTCCTATGCCATAATTCCATGAGTGACTGATGACAAAAGCACAACATAAATTTAGACATAGTGACATTCCTTATCATATGATCTTATGGGTACTGTGCACTCTCATGCTAGAGTTACTAATTCTGATGGAAGCAAGTAGTTGACCATGGTTAAGAACATCTTTTCCTTACCAGCTGAAAGACCTAGCAGGAGCCTCCAAAATGTGTATGTTAGTCTTACCTGTGACGTTTTCCAAAACTGTAGATTTTTTCCTTTTCGATCTATTTATCCTAGTCCGAAGGCTTCATTAACTAAAAAATGTATCCATCCATCATCACATCAGCAGAATTTCAAAGGTGTAGCTTCTAGCAACAGAACCAACTTTAGATAGTCTTTCATTTGGATTCACTGTTAATTATAAATAAATATATGTACTGTAAGCTCATGTTTTGTACTCTGATCTAAATAGCTATCTGTTTACATTCTTGCTAGCAGCAATATTTATTGTTATAGATTAAATTTCAAGCCAAAGTACTCTTACGGATTTCAGTTTCGAGCTTCAGAATCAGTCTGTTTCTGACAAGTAAATCTGAGTTTATTTCCTCAGAAGACATGGACAAGTGGTGTTGTTACTATGTGCATAGCAGGGAACTAGCAGTAGCCAAATGGAATGACCTGCTTGTGGCAACACGGGGAGCTAATGGCATAGCCTGGAAAAGAAATGGAGCATCCTAAAGATCCATATCCTGCTCTGTGAACTCTGCTGCTTTTCATTGTTATAGTTTCAGCCTTTTTTCCCCCCGATTGTTGGGTTAAGAAGGAGGTGAGAGTTATTAAAGAATCTAGAGGATTAAAAACAAAGGGAAAGTTTAAGATTTCTCAGCAGTTATGCTTAAAGTCTGTACGTGGAAGAAACACATCTCTTTCACACTCTGCATTTTAAAAAGCCACAATACAATGACAGCTTGTACCTTTGTGCAATGCAAGAAAACTAATAATTGAAAACCTCTGAAGGGCTCATGTCATGTTTTTAATGTATTCCTGTTCTGTGTTCTGAGTAGTTTTGTTGTTGCTATGGGTAGGGGATAGATTGAACTGATTACATACTGTGTTATAAATAAGTGTATTTTGTTCCTTGAGAAATGATTCTTCCTTCAGTAATAGGAAAAATAAACACGGGAAAAGGGATACATTTAAGGTTGCTGTCAAGTCTTAGCTGTTTCCAGACTTTCAGGTTTCTGTTCTCAGCTACCATATTCTAACTAAAAAATATTTTTCTTTTAGATTAAATTTCAATTTCTACATGATTGAAGAAGTGACTTCTTCTAGTTAACAATTACCTGAAGCTATACAATTACTGGATAAGCCTCTTGTCTGCTTGAACTGCAATGAAGAGTGGGAAAAATGTGTCTTTAATCTTTGTTTGCACTTCTGTGATTTTGAGACTGACGGGGGCCAGATTGGTTTTGCCATAAATTAGAGCCATCTGAAGCTGTTCTGTAACACTGACTACCTGAGACTCTGTGGGATCAGTCATAACTGAAGATCGGTTATAGTGGGGCCATGCTCTTTAAAGATGCTTTAACAAACAGGGAGTCAGCCAGGTTAGTTTTCCATGTGGTTTTACAACTTGGAAAGAGGCAAAAAACATCACATTCCAAGTGTAGAAGCAGCCTTTGCAGCAATGCAAAGCTCGCCTGGGCAAAAATAGCCTTGTATTGGCCTTCTGCACTCCAGTAGGTAAATGGATCTGCTTAATGGCTTTGACTAGTCAGTTGAAATTCACATTGATGTACCTACACAGCTGTCAAGATCAAGAGTTAATACAAATCTAGTTTAACCGCACTGACACAAATTGCAGTTGCATCTTGCATGGCGACGTGGAATCAGTACTTGTCATACAATATCCTTTGTCTTTCATTTTTTTAATTTGTTTGTTTGTTTTTCTAGACCACTCCTGTCTCTTTCAGTTGGAATGAGCAACCAATTTTGTTACTTGATCTGCCCTAAGAGGTACATTCCTTCTTGCACAATGGCTGGTAATGCCCATAACAATTTGTGTGACAACCTTACTGGTTAGCTTTAGTTATCAGTGATTATCAGGGATTTCCTTGATGTCTTTCCTCTTATTCAGAGTTTTTAGCCGTGCTTTCAAACTAATCAGCATCTTTGTATTGCCAGTGGTGATAATGAGTAAGAGGAAATTTAATTTTTCCAGCCCCATTCATTCAGAAATCTCAGTGGACTTTTAAAAGTGCACACCACTTCATGAAAAATAAAATAAAATAAAATAAAATAAAATAAAATAAAATAAAATAAAATAAAATAAATACAAACAGACAAAACCAAAAGAACAACAGAACAGCAAAACATGGTGGGATATTTTTAACCTTTAGTTTCGCCACTGAAACGTAGCAGAAGGCAGAATGTAGTAATTATCAGACTACTCTGAGCTGCACCAGACAGGTGTCTAGAAGAGAAAAGGAAGCAGGGAACTGTATCATGCAAACCGCATGGAGAAATTCAGTAGACCTCCACACACAAATTGCAATTTTGCCATGATGCTGACTTTCCCAAACATCTCCTTGGAAAGTACCATATTGTCCTTAATGAACACAAAAGCATACTTTTTGTTTTTCTTCTTCTTTTTTTTCTTTTTTTTTTTTCCTCAGAAGTAAAGCAGTGCACTGAAAACAACTGTATGAGATTGAACACAAGAACTATTTACATGACCAGGCTGTAGCATTTCCTACAGCATTTTCATTTCTACTGGTACCTCAAAGGATTATGTTTATCAAGATGAAAATAGGTGGTTACTTTATTCCATTGTAATGGGTTAAGCCTCTGTATCTGAATTTTTATGAAGTTGATGCTGGGAGAAGAGAAAGAGGTAGCACTTATTCTTTGATGTGTATTTGTTATTTCTACTATCACATACACAATGGAGATGCAAACGCACCCAGTGTGGGCGTAAAAACAAAGATTGTTCAATATTCATAGACACCTTGAAACTAAATGCTCATTTGTCAATCAATTAGGTGCTTCTTCCACAGTCCTTTGCACAGTGAATCTTCTGTGGTATTAATATATTGTGTTCTCTGCCCGTGTCTTTTCCATTCTTTTGAATGCTGTGTTTTCTTTCTGCACACTGCCAAAATTGCATAGTTCTGATGCAGGGTCACACTTTTCTTCCCCACTTGCCTGTTTGTCCACTTTGGGCTAATGTTAATAAACATCCCTTAAAGACAATCACTTTTAATCTTATCAGAGATGCCTGTGTGTGAGGGTGAAAAATAGTTATTAGCTTAGCTTTTCATCCATGCATAATAGGATGTTAAAATCAGAAATGTTTGCCTGGGGCCATGAGAAGCATCCCACTCTGAGCTTACAAGTTCTGAATTCATAAAATGCAACATATTTAAAATAAACAAGCAGAAGGCAAATGCCAGTTTAAAATGACAACAAGTCTGTTTTATTTATATTAGTCCTTGTGTAAAGAGTCTAAGGCATCTTCTTGACTGTAGTAAAAGAAAATCATTCTGAATTTTTGTTGACTCTTATTCCACCTCACCATTTTTTATAACAGGCAATCAACAGGAAAAGCAGTGCCATGCTCTTCTCATGAGGGACTCTTCTTACAGGGGATTTTCCCCTGGTTCAGGTTGTCATCAGCTTGGTACCTTCAGTATCAAACATCCGCAGTCCCCATACAGTACCTTAAGACCCAGAAAGAAACAACACCAGAGGAAAGTCATCTGGAACAAATGAAAACTGTTTCTCATAAAACAGTGGCAAATCCTGTTCTCACACTTGTATTACAGGTGTAAGGTTCATGTCGTTTAGAAAACACATAACAAAGGATCCTGTCTTGCTACTGCACTGGAGCATCCGAAGCAGGACAGAAAGCTGGGATCTCTAAAAAACAGTGAGAATTTTTCTCCACTCTTTCCACTTCAATTAAAACAGCCACAGCAAAGGATATAGAGTAGGTGATAGTTCCCTTGGGATTATCTACTTTAGAGCTGTTGTAATTGGCAATGAAAGCAATCTGTGAGTTCAGACTCTTTCAGAGAGACCTCTGTATGTTTCACTTCTTCTCCTTTGTCCTCCCCAGTACCAGCATACTTAAAATGTCTCGCAAAGAAACACTGGTAGTCATCCTGGCTCCAAATGCATTTATAATACAAAATGCAAAGTTGTATTCTGGTCTGCTGGATGACAGCCTTGAGTATTTAGATTGCCTACCAAGTGTTGATGAAAAGCCACATAGATTCTTAATTCAGAAACTCCAATTTTTCCTCTGTTCCCGTGTTCATTTTCTTTAACAGCAGGGGATGACTTACACTTTCAAAACTGATTAACATTTTAAAACTGTGGGAGCAGTTTTTGTGGCATTTTCAAATGATGTTAACCCTTTAGCTCTTTGCTTTCCCCCTCACAGCTTATTACTACTTTTATTTTCTTCTGAAATGCAGTCTCCCTTAGTACGTCAGCACCTACAGAAAGTAAACATTTTGCACTATGCAAAAGACACTGGAGACATCAGTTATGCTAACTAAATTAAGGCATTACAAATGGGTGGAGATTTACTAGCTCTCACCTTGTTTTCTTATCCACATAGTGAAAGTAGAATGCCTTTCCTTACAGCTTTGTGAAACCTAAATGTTTTTTTAATCCTTCCCCACATCCTGCTTGCCCTCAAAATTATGTCTTTGGTATGTCTAACAACAGTATGACTTACCCTTTTCAGTACTTTCTCCCCTTAATCTATTTTTTTCCTGTTATACCCTGCTTCACATGCATGAGCACACTGATGTATGAGCAGAGGAGTGACTCTCTAGTGCCCCAAATTCATCTTTTGACTGTGATCAGCTTTGCTCTCAGGCAGTCAAAGCGCACTCTTAAAGCTCAGCTGAGGAATACTGTTCACTTAAAAATAAATACAGTAACTGAAGGCATTTTTCCCTACTCACAGTCTGACACGTAGCAGCAATGCTCAGAGGATCATTTCCAGCTGAGGAAAATTATTAAGAAAGGTCTGCAGACAAGTCTTTAGTCCACTCTGAAGTGCTGCCAATTATGAATTGAAAAGATCAGTGCTTCTTCAAATCCACTAGTGGGGCTGATAACATGACTAAAGATCCTTAAAGAAGGGATCTAGATCTTAGCGTGAAGAAAGACGGTCCCCACTAACATTGCTAGTAATCTTATTTGAGGACTGACTTTGCCTAGTGGCAACGAACATGAATGAGGATCCTAGTCACTGCATACTACTCAGCAGTTCTCTGCAGTGACATTTATCTCTGTTAACATAAGTTTCTTAGGTTTCTTACTGTTTTTCAATAAACCAAAGTCCAGTAAGAGGGCTGTTTTCGCACTCTTATACCTAAGAACACAGAGACAAAGCTACATTTCTGTTTTCTACTAAACATAGTGATAAGATCCTTAAAGTGGGGTACAGATCATCTCTCCTTTAGCTTACCAGTTTTAGAAGGCCAGAAAAGATGATCCAGTAGTCAAGGAGAGGAATGAAGAAAAGACAAAAAAGCACATTTCATCTGCATCTGAAAACAAAATGTCAATTTCTCCACCTTAATGTCTTTCAAATGTAGTCTAAATATTTTCCCCTTTCACTTTCTGGCTGTATTTTAGCTGAATTTAATCTTCCAGTGCCATGATTGTCCCTGAAGATTACTTGCTTTGAAGTTCCATTTTACTCTGCATTCTTTGCTGGGAATGTTGGATTTAGAGTACATTTTTGTAACTGGTAATGTAACTGGTAATCTGGTAATGACCATTCTTCAGCATATGTTAAATTCTAGATGTGGTAAAACTGAAATTCTCTGCACCCATGGCAACTGAACTAGGAAAAATGGAAAATGAAAACCACTTAGGAGCACGAGCAGAAATACCCTTAGTATCCTCACCATTCAGAATTGTTTTCTGAAAAAAAATGGCCATTTTAACTATTTTAACTATATACTTTAACTATTAATTTAAAAAAAATAAAGAAAACTTGGCTTTACTTTTTTTTACTCGTAAGGATATACAGCTCATTAAATGTTGATCTTCTTTTGCTAAATAGGGTCAGGTGGAAGAAAATCTTGCTTGTGGTGTTGAGTACCATAGGGCCTTAAAAATCTTCCAAAATAGGAAAGTCTTGAGCGTGTGATATTATCAAAAGAGTAATTATTTATTATTTTATCCTATAACCAGCATTCTGAGATAATAGTAGCTTCGCAAAAAAATAGTAGCTTTTTAAATGAAATTTGGTTAATTCTTGCAGGCAGAAATATTTTTCAAGAGAAAGAGGAACGCCTCATTTCTTTCCTCTTCTTTGAAAAGTTTCATATTAATATTCAGGAACAATTTCTCTTTTTTAATGTTCTTCCACTAGTCATATTTTAGTTAATTATCTTGGTTATCCATTGTAAATAAAGAGTAGGAAATCTGCCAGTTTCATTTTATTGTGGTTTTATGCTTTTCCCCAGTGAAAATCTTACTAGAGTTTTTTACTTTCCTTTCCTTCCTTCCTCATTAGGAAGAGTAGATGCATCCCATCAAAGAGGTTATAGATTCATTCATGCAGCTTCCTTTCTTTCCAGGTATAAATCAATAATTCCCAAGCATTATTAGTGTTGTGAGTGTTAACCTACACAGAATACAGCATCCTTGGAAGCTCAAGTTGAGTCATGTGAAAGAATAAAAAAGGTATTAAAGCATAAAAGCTGATGAAAGCATAGTGCAAAGGCTCCCTGTGACTATTGCCCATCCTGACTCCCTTAGAGATGTTAGACTGAAATGGTCACGTCAGAAAAACAGGCACAATGCAGGTGCCAGTGTTCTCTCTTCAGCCTTCTCAAATAGACTGGAAAAGAAAAACAAAACCCCACAAAAATTCTTCCTGCACCTTTTTAGTCATTTATTATCATTTTTGTCTATGTGAAAGAAGATATGAGCCTGTACTCATTTTTACACTTACATGTAGGTTGGTTGGAAAGTAATGCCACTTATTTATTTCCCTGGAAACTACAACAGACACAAAGAGCACAATAACACTCTTAGATAGCGCATATTCTCAGCTACAAAACACTACTTTCCAATATCGTCACTACTGTTAGCTATGTATTTTCACCAATGATGTAAAAGAGCCTGCATGCCCTGCTCACAAATATCTGCATCATCAGGTGATCCATAGCAGCTGCTATGATGGCATAATTGCTGGGAACTTGTTGTCCCCACAGTCCATCTTTCATCAGCCTAAATGGAAGTTAGAGAATGCCAAATTTAGACTGTATAGTGGATATGGTAAGACAGGTATGGACAGCCAGAACTGGCAATGTCTTCAAACCGGTGAGGGATCTGGCATTTTTGTGTTGCAAGTGAAGGTTTCTTCTCCTCTGTCCTAACTTTGACAGTTCAAGCCTTCAGCTCTGTCAGCGTTGCGATGTAGCAGTCAGAGCTGATTGTTTGGTTCCAGGAAATCCATAAGGATCACTCCTTTCCCATCCCAAAAGACAGTGCACATCAACTGAGGGCTGTATCTTGAAGTTCCTCTTGAAATGGGGAATTCACTGTCAGGACTACATTGACTGCCATTTTGACTCCAGCTTGTACTGGTAACAATGCATTTCATTACTGGTAATGATGTGATCTAGAAAACCGTCACCTTCAGCCTTGTATTGTTTCAATAGTTCCTGACAAACTAGCATATGGCATTCTTTCTGTTTCCACTGTGAGCATTCATGGGACCCACCTGGCACAAGCTTTGTGATATCTCAATGTTGCCATCATCATATTTGATGCATTGAAGCTAATTCTTGGTTCTGTACACTGTTCCCTGATTGTAATTTTCCAGTTCACATGGATGAACTGATTAAGATGGTCTTCAGTTTGTGGTGTGTCAGCTGTGCATGGCCATCTTGGAATGTGGTTTGTCTTTCATGTCACTTTCACCTCTACTGAAACACACCAACCACTGCCTCACTGTGCTTGCATACACTGTTTTGTCTCCAAAAATGTTCAGCTTGTGTCAGTGGATGCTACCGTGTGCAGTTTTTTCCCATATGGAGGAACACCTTTGCTTCATACACACTTCCAAGTCATACACCATTTGTCAGACTGCCCCTCTGCTGTCATCTGTCACACAGCAACATAATGTAATGGAATACTGGTGGGAAGGTTCAATCTCTACTGCCATACCAACAACATATACCTCTGATATTGTGGGCCAACATAGTAAAATAGGAGCCATTACTTCCCTAGCAGCATTTGTATTTTGAAAGTTTATTCTAAAGTACTTTATCTCTTCAAATTAAACTCTGTTCCTAGAGACATACATATCAATTATTTTGTAATGCTACAAAATCTGATAGTACAAATATTGCAGGTATTTAATAAACACGGCTGAAATGAGATAGTGAAATTATTCATCACCTGCACAAGTTGTCATGTAAGAACGTGATACAAAAAAAAAGTTACATTCAATTCAGAAAACGTTCTCTTCAGGTTTGCATATATACCCTTTTATTTCCTTCTGAAGTTTTCAAAGTTCCCCCCCACACATACACTTGCTTGGAGCCTTATGAAACTGAAATGTCAAGTGAGAGCTTCTTCATATCATGTTCTGTCAATCAAAGCAAGCAAGGCTTTATGCATCTGTTGCTAGTATATTGGCACTTTTTGAAGAGTGTTTCGGAGGGAGTGAGAATAAATAAAGATCCTTCAGGCACTTTCTCATTTATGGATGAGGAATCAAAGTAGTCTGAAACTTCATTTTCAGGCTGATACCCTGAAGATTGTTGGCTGATAATTCTGGATGGAACAGCTTATCTGGGAGGATTAGGGAGAACATGGGCTTCCTATTACTGCTGGCTTCAGCCTATTCAGCTGGGCAGACTCTGTCACACATTATCTGTGCCTTTACATATGTCACTAATCTTATCTATATCTTTTCAGCTCCTTCTGTTGGAGCTGTGGTTTCCTGTACCTAAACCTCCCATTTCTTCATTACACCAGCTGTATAGGCATTAGCCTTCCCTAACAGCCTTTCTGCACTGTGTCATTCGGTAATGGCTAGTAATGCAAAGGTTTGAGAAGGTAATGGTAGTGCTTTATCTCCGATCTTACAGGCCTCACATCAGTATATTAAATGCAGACTTCCTTTCCTACAAGCCTCCTCCGTCCTCCCGCTGCCAGATTTGGCCAAATCCGCTTAACAAAATAATACTCAACAATAGAGTATCTCTGCAATCGTTAAAAATAATGGAAGCAGACAATTTGGGGCAGATATATGTATACTGGAAGGGTCGAAGTAGTTTGTAGGCAGCAGAACAAAAACATCATCAGCAGAACTAATTCAGTGTGCCTGCCATTCTCTCCTATGCAACTAATCAGTGTTGCAAATTTAGTGTTGTTTGCCACTGGGATGAAGTAGCTCAGAAGAAAGAGATTAAACCCACTGAAAATCCCTGCTTTTTCTAAATTATAGAGGGAAGTCCCGTGCCCACACTTCTTTCAAGCATTTTCTTCCCTGCTCCAGCTGGCACTCTGCTGAGCTCCATGGTTTGCCTCCTATCCTGTCTTTGAGTTTCAATCTTCCTGTCACATGCAGCAACTTTCATGTCTTCTTTTCTTCCATAGTCATTCCTGTTTCTACATCTTCTGCCATTTTCAACTTACTTCGTTGCCTGTTTCTGTAATAAAAATGAAAATAAATGAATTTTTAAAAGTGAAGGAAATGAAACTAATGAGATATCACTTTGCCCATTTATTTTCTCTCTCTTTTAACAGCGTTTTTGATGTCAGCTCTTTGGGCAGTAACTTCTCTTTTTGTGCAGTTCCATTGTGAGTGCTACAATATACATCAGAACAGAAAAAAAGAAAAAAAGAAAAATAATCACTTATCTTCATGACTCTTAAAAGTGTCAGTACAGTACAAACTGGAAGAAAAAATATGTATCACTTATTTCTGACTAATAACTCACTAAACAGCACTATCTGTTACTTTATTTAAAATCGGTAATTCAGTCAGTTCTATGTATGATTAATTTTAAATACATAATGGGAATATTCCTTTGTGTTTTTACTGCGTGTGCATTTTGCTTTACTTTAAATTGCCAAGTTATTAGGAATCTGTATCATATCTGTTCTCTCAAGGTTGAAACGATGAGCTTTATCTGAACATGACAAACACAATTCCTCTTCTTCATAAATGAATGCCTTGAATGTCATAGTTTCCCCACCCTGCAAGCACAAGCCCAGTCAGGGCCATGTCATTTAACACAAGCCCATTTTTTATCCTGTGACAAGCAGGAGTAACAGGAAATGTAGCCTGTATCCCAAAGCTATACAAATGCTACTGAATTATATAGTAAGACAGTCACAGAGTGTTGTGCTTGCTCCAGCAGTGCTGGCAGCTGCGGGAAATAATGTGCTGCAGCAATGGATGATTTTCTTAACCACTTCCAGTCTGTCAGAGATTTAGAAAAGATTCTTGCTGTGGACTCTGTAAGACTGCTTTTTTTCTGCATACTTAGGACTTTTGTGGTCACTCAAGTACATAAAGTAGAACTTAATTTCTCTCCCAGGGAAATTGTTTTCACTTCTGTAATCCAGTTGATTTGTTCTTCCCTATTGCACATGAACTTTTTCAATAAGCACTGGGATAAATTAAGCATTTGTTATGGAGTTCACTTGGTCTCCAGGCAGCTTGTCTAGCTATGCATCTAACCATCTGAAATGTATGGACTTAAAGAGTGCAAGGCTAATTCTGTACTCTAGATCTAGCATTTCATTGTGTGTACCTGAACCTTTTTATTATGCACACATTATGAAGAGATATGTGAGGAATCTCTTAAATACTTACTTTACAGTCAGCCCTTGTCTGAGTATATGTCATTTATGAAAGGATAACACATGACATGTGGACTCATCATTAGCCCAAGGTAGCAGAGGCTGCGACTTCTCATTCTGTTCTCAGCCCTGCTACAGAGTTACTACATGACCTTGCACAAATCACTTAACCTTTATGTGACTAATTTTATCCATCTATAAAATGGGGATAATAAAATTTTTAGCGACACACACCAGGATGATGAGAATTAATTAATGCTGTAAAGTTCCCCGAGAAAGAATGCTTAATACACAGGTTCTAGTTCCACTCGTTTTCAATTTCTGGCTCTTGTCTTTGCAATTACTTCCGGCTGAGCAAAACTAATGGAAAAAAACACCTGGATTTCTTAACATTATTTAGGTCTACTTTGTTTCAGTGATGGAGCTTACAAAAATACACTGGAGAATCAACCCAAGAAAAAACACACAGTATTGTCAATATTAGTTGCCTATCTGTATGCTCAGATTACAACCAACAGTGCTTGAGCATTCAGAATTTCATTCAGAGTCCATACTGGACTTTGAATACTCTTTTATTGTATATGTCTGTCCATAGTACTGGAGCTGCCAAGAGCCAACTTGTTGGCCAGATGGCCAAGTGCATATGGGACTGTGCATTCCCCACTTATATTTTTGAATCTATATGTTCACCTCTTCATAAGAATCAGTTTGCTTGGATTCTAGAGCAATTTGCTAAATTAAAAGCAATATGATTTCTACTAGAAAACTCAATTTGTCATCTGCTAACACACTGAAATTTTATGAGATATGACTTAATTCTGCAAAAAGTTATAAAGCACTAGCATGAAGAGCTAAATATACATGTCTAGTAGTGGGGGAGTGGTGGCTAGTGGTAGATCAAAGATTACCATGCCTCTTCCTTCTGTTACTTACGCACTATTCTGCAATGGGCTGTTCAAATCAGCCCTAATCCAGTTCCTGCTCAGATACAGTGAGACATAAAGAAATCCCTATATAGTATGGAAAAATCATTCTTCAGTCTCCTAATCTATCATTTTATTTGAAAGATGCATAGATTTGTACCTGAAACTGTTGCTTTCTTTCTTTCAGCCAATAATGGGGAGTATTCAAGCTACTGTGATTATTGCAAATTCCATCCAATTGATATGTGTACGCACTCAAACAAGCATAAGAGTTTGACATCACAGAACTACAAAGGAAGCAGAAAGCACCAATAGTGTCTGTAGGTGTCAGTAAAACAATTGCCTCATCCTAGACTAGGAGGAAACCAGCTGATTAATGGTTCAAGATCACGCCTGGTGTGACTTGAAATACTACATGGCAGGCCCTAACTCAAGTGCCCTTTTAAATTAACTTCAGAAAATTCTTTATCATAAAGAAAAATTAATTCTTTATGCAATGGAAGTGATTAACCTTGAATGTTTAAAGACAAGATGATTGGAAGTTGTAGGGAGGGGGAGATTGTGTAATCTTCAAGATGTTTTAAAATGGATGCATTAGGAAGAAAGGAAGCACAACAAATGTGTGTCTTTGGTTTACTTTTGCAATCCATTCCACAATATTTTGCTGTAAAAATGTTTTCTCTTTTAAATGATCAAAGAAATATGTGATCCAATGAGGTCAACAACTGCATCAAGTCAGAACCACACAAATGCACTTTAAAGTCCTGTTATTGATGATATTCACTGAAGACAGCAATGTGCAGGTCCCCAGACTTTTGAAGAAATATAAGTAAACACAAAGTAAAAGCAGCCGTATGGTTTCTAAAACAGGGCGGGGGGTGCTGAACTTGTGGATGGGATCTTTTCTGTTTTACTAACTGTGAAATTTAGGGGGGAAGGGTTGAATTCGTGTTCTTTATTTTCTCCTTATAAGAGCTGGCTTGCTATTACGGAAGTCTGAGAGCTAGATTAGTTGTGACTGTAGAAATCTTTGGTATGAGTATAAAAAAATTATTTATTTATTTATTTATTTTCAAACTACTAAAATTCTTTAGAAGCTTGCATTAATACTTACATTAATAATAACACAGTAGAAGAATATAGAAGAAAGTGCTAATTACTGTCAAAAGAGATTAGCTCTAAGCATATGCTCCCTTGGATCAGACAAAATAAATGTGTTGTTCCTGGACAATAATAATAATAATAATAATAATAATAATAATAATAATAATAATAAATTCATGGTAATAATAATGCAACACCAACTATTTCTTTAAGAAACATGTAAAGCCAAGCCATAAAGATTTAGAAGTAATGTTTCTTTAGGATATTTTGATTCTATATGTTCCTATCCTAAGCAGATAATTGCACTGAGTAATTTCCTCTCTGACTACTTGTTTTATTCTTTCTCTGGAATCCTGTGTTCCTTGCACTCCCAGATCCATTTCAAGAGAGGATTTAGGGAGACTACTGGTGCAGATGAGTTTTCCCATTTATTCACATTAAAAGTACCTATAAAAGCTTTCCTGATGCAGGACACCATCTTTGAGGCCACTCCAGTGAAGCTCTCAACTTCTGACCTTGCATTAAGTTTTTCTTCACCCTCTCTAACATACAACCCAAGCCTGTACTTACTGTTGTTCATACTAATTCACTGTACCCTAACAAAGCAGCAGATTTTAGGTCTTTTTCTTTTTTCTGTTTCCCAAGGTGTACTTTCTCCAATCTATATATCTCATAGCTCCAGAAATTCCTTTTTCCTTCAAAAACCAGAAAAAAAACAGTCCACTGCCTACTACTTTTCCCTTGCTCAAGCTACATTGCAGTCATTTATAGTTCCACCCTCTACATTAACCAGATTTCTACAATGTGACTTTTAAAGTGGCAGGGATCTCACCTGCTTTGTTCACGCAGGTAGTGATCAAGAGACTTACAATACTATGCAGCTGCGACAGAGAGAAGCTTATAAATATGTGTCTGTTCCTCTCTGTATATGCATACAAGCCATGCACATGGCTTAATCTCTCCTTGGGAGGAGATTCACTTATAGAAATTTATTTTTAAACTTGTGACCATTTTAGGGCATTTTTATGTTTGTTTTTGTCCTTATGCTTTGTTTTACATAGGCAGCGAGTCTATTATACTGGACCAAAGCAAAATGAGTTGAAGGATATTTCTCCTGAAATGTCCTGAGGGGTATTTCCAAGGTGCTTGCCACCTTATGAAGAATGCCATCCTTTTTTTTTCTTCATTTTATCTTAAAATTACATTTTCTCAAATTACTACCAGTCAGTGAAGATGACTGTCATTATTCACATATGTACAAGTTACCCAAATCCAACATGAATAAATAAGAAACACTTCTGTCTCACTAGATGCCAGGTTTTGAATGCTTCATTGTGATAATAGATTTTTTAACTTTTTATTTTTATTTTTTTAATCATGAGTCAAACTGTAGAATGTTAGACAGTGGAACAAGGTAAAAGTAACTCATTCTACCTGAGGTCCTTACTTGCACTCAGTTTTTATAGTAGATGATAATAAAGTCAGTGCAGATTCTCCAGATTCTTGGGAGAATAAGAGA
The DNA here is from genome assembly GCF_023343835.1 of Lagopus muta. Taxonomy (NCBI): domain Eukaryota; kingdom Metazoa; phylum Chordata; class Aves; order Galliformes; family Phasianidae; genus Lagopus; species Lagopus muta. The sequence continues at coordinate 38,673,839 of NC_064472.1, read as the reverse complement.
ACAATCAATTCCATGTTCAAGTGCTGAGAAACTGTGGCTGGCACCGACACATTACTGCAATGGCTAGAAAAGATGCCTTTTCAGAGGCTCTATCATAGCTCCTGGATGTCTAGGAACGTGACCTCCATCTCTGCTAATAAGTACAAGTATTGCTGCATGATCCCACACGCCAGGATGCTATTGCCACTGTCAGCAATGTGGACATCTTCAACAGATAGAAATGAAAGAGTAACGAAAGACCCAATACAGCAGACCAAGCAAGCCCTCGTATATCTCCATCTTGTACACCATTTACTTCAGGTTTTTTGTATGCTCTATCAGTATCTTTCTTCTGTTTATGCAGAGATTTTTTGTGCCTTTTTCTAGTATATTCTAGCAGTCATATTTCTGAAGAACTATGCTGTTGAATTTTTAATCTTTAAAAGTATATGTATTCACAATGACTTTTTAAAACTATTTCCATATTATGTAGCATGTTTTATTTAATATTTACAAATATCTGAGGACAAAAAATACAAGTCCTGGAAGGTCCTCTGAAAAAGGGTGATATTATTTTGTTGCATCCATGCTATCAGTGTTTCACTGTGTGCAGAACTTTATTAAACAGTAATCTTTAAAAGCATCTACTGGTCTTCATCTACAAAGAAACCCATCTAACAAGTCTATTGAACCCTCCATAAGCCCTTTTCTAGCCTATCATAAACTGCAATCTCTTCCTGTAAAGAGCTCAGAAAATTATGTAGCCAGAATTTTTTACCTAAAACTTTTGTCACAGAAATTTATACATATACGTAATTGAATGCTAGTTTAGATCTGAAATGTCAACAGTTGCATATTCTATTATTTAGATTTTTAAAAACTCATCAAAAATAGGTATTCCGTGCACTTGAGTTATTTGCAGTACAGGTTATGTCTGTAGCTGAGCCTTTACACTATTAGATTCTTATCTGTAAAAAAGTTCTAATCCACATTTACACATTTAAATCAAAGTCTTCCCTGAAGCAAACAGCCAAATACAATGTATGAGTTCAGTGCATACTTTTCTTAGAGCTTAAATTCAACAGCACTTCTACATGTACATTTGAATCAAATTCTGTCCAAAATAAACAGAAAAGCCAGCAAATTACACCTAAAAAGTGAAAAGCATGATGAAACTGAATTAATACTTACATTTCCTCTTGCTTGCATATTTACCAAACATCAGAAAAGCTTTATGTATATGTTCTTTTTCTACCGGAATCTTGAGTATTGGAGAGTAAGGTATGTGTTTGGCGAAGCACTAATCTATATACAACACTAGTATGTCTTTGAAGTGAAGAAATTAAACATAAGAGCACGGATCTATTGGTAATATAGTTTTTTTTTTAACTGCCGAATAATTGTTAATTCAGAAAGTAAACATAAAGTGTGCAAATCTTTCAAATTCATGAATATATTTTCACAGGCAGAAATGTCATGACCAAAAAAAAAAACAACAACGTAGCAGGCTTTGTGAATTTTGTTGAATGCTTGATAAGCTTACAAATCTTTTATCTTAACACTTACTACTGTTTGAGACTGGTGAATAATTGGCAATGAATATTTCATCAGACACATGTTGCCTTCTTTTTGCAAACAGAATAATGGCAAACAAATCATAGTTTTCAGATTCATTTGTTATTTGATATTATTTTTGAAACGCAACCATATAGGTTAATCCAAACCCATTATCTGCAAATATTTGAGGATTCAGTTGGGCTGGTTAGTTGTGATGAGCCAGATAAGTCACAAGATAATCTTTCTATTCCTTTATGGGAACAACAAGTATACACTTCTGGTAGAAATATTTACACACATGAATATGATATTTAGTTTTAGCGAATACCCCTGCAAGTGATAGGGGAGCATGTGTTCTGTGGCCATTTGTGTCAGTAAAAGGAAATAATTCAAATGTCCATAGGAAGCAAATATAAAAGGAATTGTAATTATTACGTAGCCAATGCAAAATACAATCCCATTTTAAACAGCAGAATGAATTAACAATATGCTGTAGGAAAGAAAGATAAGTGACACTGAGGCTACAAAGACAATCCCAGTGGAAGATATTTGCATACTATTTGTCCATCTCCTCTTCTTGTAGTTGTGTGATGCTCTTGGGTGACTTTTGTTAAGAAGAAAAATAGTTACTAGGCAGTTACAAACCAGAGTGATTACAGTAGCAACAGATATCCAATAGATGTTCTCAAAATTGATTTTGTTCCATGCTGTGCTGGCTAACCATTCTCCTCAGAGTTGCATGAAAGGGTGAAAATCACATCTCACTTTGTAATATACTTCTTCTATGACAGAGGCTAAAAGGAGCTGGGTCAGAGAAGCTGTTATAGAGACCTTAAATAAGTGGAAGATCCTTCTAATCGAGGAAATCACCTGTAATGGCATTAATCAGTTTATAACCATTTAATCTCTTAGGTGCAAAATTACTTGAATCCAGCTTGGAAACTGGCATCTATTTTCATAGAACAATGACACACTGAATACTGTACAAGATCAGAAAATTCTCCCAGCCTCTTGGTACTTTTTCCAAGAAACAGATCCAAAATGGTCAAGCCCTGTTCTTCTCTACATAAATTGTCTTGTCAGTCAGACAGTCACACCTACCACCTAATAGCTCGCATGTTTTCTCTGTGGTGGAAAAAATGAAACCCCACAGAGTATTCTATTATGCACCAGCTGCGCATAAGCAGAGATTAGGAAGACAGAGCTACCTTAGTCGGCTGTGTTTGAGTTTTATTCAGAGACTAATCAGAACTACTTTTGCTGGTGCAAGTTTCCAGCACTCCGTGCTAAAAACCTATGATCATTTTTTAAGCTTAGGCCAGACAGCGAATAAAGATAAGATAAAAGCTCTAGTACTGGTTCTGGTATTGACAAATTGCAAAAGTCCGGTGTAGATAGGAATAAAAGCATCTTGATTTGCAGAGGGATTTCAAGTACTGTCATTTTATTTCAGTAGTAATTAATCACCTGGCCTGTTTATGCGTTCAGGTAAATCTCACTAAACAGCCATCTTCATCTCTAGGTAGCTAAGTACTTACATGTGTTTGACATAAACATTTAAAAGAGGCTGATGAGGCTTTAACACACCTCTGGCAGAATGTTAAAGACAGAGATCCTGATCTGCGTATGACTGCAAAATAATTAATTAGGAAGTATTAACTGGCATATGCTATTACCTTAAATCTTTACTTCCACAGGTTTCTGTAGGCTAAAAGAACTTGCTCTCTGAGTAGTAGTTAGAAAAACTTCTTTAAATTATCAAGAAGGAAACAAAAAACTGCAAAATTGTTTTCCAGCCACACCAAAAACAGTGATTCTCTCGCCCGTAACTAAAATTCACTCTAAAGCATGTGGTTGAGTAGATGTCATCCAAATATGAATGTATTATGGTTATTTGGAGATCTCTTGTTAATGACTATTGTGCAGACTGCACAGCTGCACAAAGTGTGTGGATATACAGGAAAATATTCCTGTATAGTGAAATGGCAGTCATTTGGACCACTAGAGAATACCATTTCCTTTGCACTGACAACATTCCCAGTGAGTCCTCATTCTATGTGGTAAAGAGAATGGCTTTAAGTGAATTCCTTAAAAAAGAAAGAAAAAAAAAAAAAAAAAAAAAAAAAAAGAAAATTAAAAAAGCAACTGCAGTGTGCACATGGCATAAGCAGTTTACTAAGGCATTACAGTACAGTGTCATGCAGGCTGTTATAGAAAATCTGGTACTCTGGTGATAATGTGTATATTCATTCAGTATAAATGACTAAGTTCAAAAAACCGTACAATGAATCATGGTTGCAAGGCCAGACTTGCTTTGATTAACTATGCTGGTATAATGAAATCCAACAGAGCAATCACTGAAACATTTAGCTCCAAATGTAAATCTTCTTGAACTCTGAAAAAAGCATGTTAAGCAATGAGAGGTGGTGTATAATACAGCCATATTTCATATAATGGAAGTGGAGGCAGTTGTAAAGGAAAGGGAATGTTAAAAAGTTGTTATGCTGTGTTTGGCAAGAATGAGTCATTTTAAATGTGTCAATCATGATAATCCAACATATTTTTAATCTAAAGGTCAATAGAAGCAGTTTCTATAGTGGTACAATAGTTATGCCAAATATGAAAGCAAGCATTTATAAGATGATTTCAAGTGTTAATACAGTACCATAATGTGTCTTGGAGAATTAATCTCAGCTTTAAATTGAAGGGCATAGATTGGTCAAGGTAGGAGAATCTTATTAAAAATGTACTGATATAACCCATGATGCTTTCATTTCAGCAAGACTGCTGTGCTGAATTCCCATATCTCAGGCATGTCTTAACTGTACAGATGAAAGGTGTCTTTTCTGCCAAGAGACAGAACTTGCTTTGTCTAGGGGAAACTTAGGATCTACTATTAAACCTCAGAGCATGAAGATTTCATAGTATGGTTACTTATTGTACATCTAGACACTGAGTTATGTATTTCTTCTGAGAAAGCACATGTGCTTAAGTGCCATTAAAGCTAACAGAAGACTACCTGTGTCCAGGGAAGTCTATTTCTGGGGAATTTTTTTCAGTACAGACTTCAACTCAAGCACTCAAAAAAATATTTTCCTTCAGTATTCATTTCTCCCCTGTTCTGTCCCTTTTGCGATTAAAGATGCCTAATGTCCTCAGAACACTTCTTTCAGCTATCAGTAGAACTGTTACAAACACAATGAACACAAAATGTAAAGTATGGGCATAAAGACTCAGCCAAGCCAAATTTTGATTTTGGGTTGTCCCAGCAACACAATCAAAAGGAAGATCTTTTGTTTCCACTGTTGCTTGCTAAGGATATATATGGGGGAGAGGACAGAGAGCAAGAAGCGATATAATGCACTCTGCTGTCATAACTAAAGAAGGTAAGGGCATTGCTGGTAGTGTTGCAATACTCTTCTATAAGTCTGTGTTTATTCAGGGGTAGGGAGAACCTGGAGGACAGGCTACAGAATTGCAAAAGAGGTTGAATATATTGGTGGCTGTCCGGTATTAATTTCCATGTTAAGTGGGGCAAGAAGAGAGTTCCTCTAACACTGTCTTCTATCCTCTCCGCTACCAAGTTGAAATATTGAGCTTGCCACAGAATAAATGTGTTCAATTACATTTAGATTATATAGAGATTATATCTCATATCATGTAAGGAGTTTAGTTAAGGAGGTGCTGAAGACTCATCATCAGATTTGGTCTTAAGCTGGATCTGAATAGAAACCTATGGGACTCTCCAACATTAAAATGAATGTGAAGCTTGATAGACTTAAAATATTTATATAAAGCAATCATACAGAACATGACAACAATCACTGCAGAATACATACAATAAACCTTGGTGTTTCTGTTTACTTTTACAGGACATTACAGCACTTGCCTTAAAGCAAGACTCATAATCAAGAATCCTTCAAAACTGCTCAGTTTGAAGAAGTGACCTCTGAACAAAATGTGCTTTGATTTCCTCTTTTCTCCCAAGCCTCTGCCGAGATAGTTGTACAGCAACTTTGTGGTTTAAAATAAGAAAATGAACTTGTTGGAAAATATCTTACGCAAATTTTGTAAAACATCACTGGGTACAAAATTGCATGCATCTATCTGCAAAAGTCCAACCTGTGAATATGTTTGTTGCATACTTCACTTTACAATGAGGGTGACGGAGCACTGGAACAGGCTGCCCAGGGAGGTGGTGGAGTCTCCTTCTCCGGAGGTGTTCAAGACCTGCCTGGATGCCTACCTGTGCGACCTGCTGTAGGGAACCTGCTTTGGCAGGGGGGTTGGACTCGATGATCTCTGGAGGTCCCTTCCAACCCCTACAATTCTGTGATTCTGTGATTCTGTGATTCTGTGATACGTTGAAGGCCAGCTATTCCACATCATACGGACTTGTCAACTTTCTAGGTTATACGCTCTGGAGCTTTTCTGAATGGGGACAGACTTCAGCATAATGTTAAGTGTGATGGATATCTGAAAATTTTGCTTCTAGTACTTAAAAGAATGTAGTCAAAGCACTTAAAAAAGGATGCTGTGGGATTTCAGGAGCTGAAGTTCTGGCTTGCGATTGAAAAGACTCAGCAACCACCTCGTCTTGGAGGTGCTATCACTCACAAAGCACCAGCTTCCCCGACTCTCAGATTTCCCACCAGCTGTGGCACTGCATGCTGAGCATTCTCACAAGCAGGGAAAGAGTGGCAGCAGATCCCCAGGACTCAGAAAAACACCGTCCTTACAAGGTGGCATGCAGTTCTGCTCAAGAAAATATGTAAGCATGCATATAAAATGAAGCACAGGCATGAGTGCCCCACATAATTAGAAAATACTAAGGAGATGCACTTAGTCTATTTCATTCAACTGTTTCATGGAACATGTGATTTTTATGTATTGGAAATGAAGCAAATCAACTCAGTCAGACTGTTTCAACAATTTGATTATCCACTTCCAAACACTTAAAGATTTCTTCACCTGCCTCTAATTTGTATAAATGGTAGCACACGGTGAAACTGAACTGCCCACGAGGTACAGATAGTGTTGATTTGGAACATATATCATGAGCTTGCTAAGGTTTTTCTTCCCCTTACCCTCCTGTGTAGCTACGGAAGGGAAGCTGGGACCAAGCGATGGGGAGCTGCTCCGCACCTCCTGCAGAAGTGAGTCCTGCAGAGACCCCTGCTGGCAGAGCTCAGGAAGACTTCACCACCTCGCTCCAAGACTTGGCCACCGCGTGCCTGCACAGATACGGTCTTCCTGAAAGATAGATGAATCGGTCACTCTCTTTTCCACCCATTGTAATCTCTGGTTGTTGTTATTGTTTTCTTTTTCGTTTTTTTTTTTTGTTTTTTTTTTTTTCCTCGTATCTATCTTATGGAAGGATTCCTTCAAAATCCTGATGGTTGTTCTAGTTGTGATGGCAGTTGCTGACAGCAGACAACTGTAGACTGAAATTTCCATAACTCACACTCCGTGATGTGGGGTAGGTAGGCTACAGCTATTATACATTCTTTGGCAGGTACACTGACCAGCGAACAGTGAAAGTGTGTCAACATTAGAAAACTAAAAGATATATATTAAGAAGTTCAGATCGGAGTATTGCAGCGGTATTGAGGTAGAGCACAGTCAAATGAATTAGTGCTTTTTCATTTTATAGTGACAGTAGATTAAAGCAGTGGGGGAAAAAATAAAGATCCCAGCAGAATTACATATCTGTGATAAACCTCCAAAAGCCCTAATGGTGGAATAGTCTCAGATCGGGCAGTAATTTATGGGGCAAGTTTGAGAACTCTTAGAAACTGTAATATGGAAAAAGTCAGTATAAGAAAGATTTAAGTAGGCAACACTGTCTTCAGCCAGTACTGCTGCTGTGTGTACATCCCTTAGGTCTCTTGAGTGATTATGCCAGTATCTTCAGCATTAGGATTGGACACCTATTAATCAGGATGAGCAAACCTTCACATCTCTGCTGTGAAGAATCATGAACTGAGGGACTAAATATAGGCAAACAGATCCAATAACTTTATCCTTACAGCAGAGTGACATAAGCAAATATAAATCCCACTAGTGTTATTATAATGCCTGCCAAGTTAATTGAGAACATATTCGTTTCTTCAACTAAATAAATTACTGTTACAATTCTATGACCCTGAGGTCATCTCCCTTCGGAGATGCCTAGCACTTGAATTAACAATTCAGCTCGTCACAGTAAGTGGCCTCAGCCAATCAATGCCAAATAAATACTGCTGAAATATGCATTTAATTATCTTAACACTTTAACATTTAAAACACTTTCCCTGCCAGCACTTTTGTTGTGGTTGTTGTTTGGTCATTTACTCTGGATGAGTGAGAAACTTGAGTCTAGTCTTTGTAGGATTTGGTACCAGAGAAGATCACAGCCAACACTCATGGACAAAACTGGATGCAAAAAGGTTATTTCTTTCTCATGACGGAATAGAAATTTTTATCCACATTATTTGTTTTGCTTATTGTAACAAGCAAACGCAGCCAGCAAACTTTTATGAAGTTTCAAAAGTATGGCCCTCCAATTTGCTTTGCCAGATTAAATAAGGACAAAATGCCTCCTCTAATGAAGAATTCATGTACTGCCAAACTCAGAGTTACTTCAACTGAATTAAAACTGACATGCAAAATGCCAGTGAGCTCACTACAAATAGCTTTATTTTAGAAATGATGGGGTTCAATTTACACACCAGCTAAAGCCTACTACAAAAAACATTAAAATATAAGTTTCTTTCAAAAGGAAAAGCTGCTTTCCATCCTCCTGGCACGCTAAAATTCATCTTAATGAATGCCGCCTATTCCCCATACTTCTAACCCTAGCTTAAGCTCTATGCATAGGCTTTGCATGCAACTCCTCAACTGGAGTGTGTAGTCTGTTGAGGAACACATAGTAAGTTATAATTTAGGCTACTCATATTGAACGTTACTCCCCAGAAACTGGAAAGCTCCTAACCAATTTGCAGCAAATTGGAACAGAATTAAATTAGCTATTCACTTGCATCACCATAAGTAAGAGCTCGGCTTGGTCCTGTGTAGAAAATAATTTCTACTTGAGAACAAATGATTCTTATGTTCTTATCTACCTCTTTTTTCCCTATGTAAATAAAAAAAATACATATCTAAGTTGCAATACAAAAGACTCTCATTTTGCAATTATTTGGAATCTAATATTCATGAGTATTAATTCTTTTAAAGAGGAGAATAAAAGTGATGACATTCTGCAGACTAGTAGACTTCATACCTTCAGAAATTTTTTTCGGAAAAAATGGTTCATTAATTTTTAAACAAGAGACATTCATTATTATGCTTTCTGTGACAAGACTGATTTTTTTTTGTAAATGATGACCATAATTAAGCCTCTTGTAATGTACATTGCTATTACTAAACAGCACAATTTATATAATGTCTCCACTCTAGGAGTCTTTGCTTTCTTACTGAGGAGAAAGATCAGATAATGACTGAGATTATGGTATAATACTATTATTTTTAAGGATATTACACAAAACATACATAGTCCATATTAATCTTTAAGCCAAACTTAATTAGGCTGTGGTTGTTTAGCCAGAGAAAGAACTGAAGGATTTGTCATGGCTCTAATGCAACGTTGATGTTATTTCTAGTTCTAGAGAAATGTAAAAATTAAGTTATAGCCAAGTGACATTTTTACACAAACTAAAACATTTCCACATCATTCATGTACTTTATCTAATACCAACAGAACGCTGTGTAAATAAAAGTTACTTATGTGGCTCAGAATCGGGTCTTGAATCTGCTACTAAGCAAAGAATGAACACAATCACAATTATTTGTAGTTCTTGTTGAACTTGATGTTCAATTGCAAATACAGGCCAGTTTTGGCTGTGACTGTATACACCTTTGCATATGGCATTTAATCAGTATAAGCTCAAGTTATTCCAAGTACAGAAAAAAAGCCACAAACATGTGACATAGGTGACCATCTTCAAAATTTGAATATGAAATGTTGACACAAGAGACTTCCCAAGAGAATGCTAATAATTTCCATACAGTATTTCCTGAATTTTTCAGTGGAATTCAGAAGCGTCTCATGAAACAAAATGAGAGACAAATTTTGCTTACTTTAAACACTAATCAGCCAATGGGAATTCCTGGGAAAAGGCAGTTTTTGCCACAATTCACGTGTGTCACATTCTCTTACTATTTCTCTGATTAAATAATGTGGCTGAACATTCTTATTTGTATTATAAAATATGTTGCAAAATCACTCATATTCATTTTTTTTTCTTTGCATACTGCCTAAGTGTCTTTGGAGCAGTAGTATTTCTCATCTTAGAAGGAATATGTCTTTCTAAGTTGTCTTAAGGGTAAGGATTTTGGGAATCCTGCTAAGACATTAGCACTACATCTCTATAATCTTTTCTACTGCAATTGCACTGAAGGGCAACATTATTATTAAGCTTGCTTTGAAGAACAAAGCACTGTGATTTAAGGAGGACCTGCTTGTGCACGGATTTGATTCAAAGTGACATTTTAAGTTAAACCCCAGGCCAGCTGAGCTTTTGGTCAAGCAGCATGGGTCAAATCATGCTCTGTGGCATAAGGAAGTTGGAGAGGGCTTTCCACTGTTTCCAGAGGGCTTTCCATTATTAGCATTCTAGGCATGTTTTATTATGCTGCTGTTAAGACATTTCCATAATTAAAAAGAAATGGCCAAGCTTTTTCTATCTGACTGTTTGCAGGTGGTAGAAAACAGGTTCAACTGAGAAAATAATAATAATTTAAAAAATAGGAAATTACTGCAGAATGAAGAGAGATTGCTTTCTCTCAGATGAGGAAAATTTGAATAGAAAATTTTGTTTCAGGCCAGCTCAGTTCAAATCAGTCTTGTTCTGACAAACTGAAAAGAAACTTTTCATTTTGCATCAGTTTGACATTAATCGATGAGTGTCTGAACTGCTGCTACATGCCATGACGTCTGTGGTGTTTTGTGCTGGGGATCTGGAAACATGTTTCTGCTGCCCTAGCCACCTCCTGATAAGACCTGAGTGCACATCATCCACTCCTTTTCACATCCATTCCTTTTTTCTTTGCCTTGCTTCCTCTAAAAAACAAATTGAGCTAACAGAGAGAAAGCCATGACACAAAACTGTAGGTCCTCTAAGCTTGCCAGCTGTAGGAAGAGGACTGCAATTTGTGCTATGGAGAAATCTCACTGACAGAGTGCTATTGTACTTTACCCAATCTCCACTAGACAAAAAGGGAAACAGGAGCCCTTTCAATATAGCAGAATACAGGCTACTTGTTTATGCCACTACAAGCTACTTGTGAACCTAAGCACTAATAATTAAACCTGAAAAGAGATAAATTGGCATTATTGGCAATACATTTTTGCACTGTGCTTGCAAAAAAAAAAAAAAAAAATGTGTACTCTGCTACAATGAAAGATTATTCTTGAAAAATATTTTCTAGAATGTTTTACATTCTGTGTTACAGCCAGAATCTTACAGTCTAAGTAGGCTGTAGATTTCCTGCCACTGGTGTTGGTTATTATGGAGCATGCTATTCAAGTTACTTGAAAATGAACATTCAGCCCCTCAGTACCCAAATCCTGCTCGTGGTTTTATTTTTGTACATGCTTCCTGATCGACCTTGATTCAACTCAACAGATCTGGCTTGTCTCCCACAGAATATAACAAGTTAAACATCTTTTGTTATCACCTAGACACATTCAAAATATACTCTTGTGTATATTATAAAATTATGAAAGTGCATAACAGTATTTTAGGTGAAAAAAAGACCCAGCATGCATCATATATTGTTCTGAATACTTGCTGCTCCTTGCCAATGAAATATGAGCACACTTTGCAGGAGCTGTTCCCTGCCAGGATTTAAAGCCAGGCAGAGAGCCACAGCCAGGGAAAGGCTGTATACTATTTGTTTCCTGATAGGAAGCAGGCTGGTGCCATAATAAGGTAGAGCACTCACTGAGTGCTGCCGTGCTTACAGCTCATGGAAACAGTGATTGGCAGGCTATCAACAGCCACGGGTCAAAAACAGAGCAGATGCCAAAGAGGAGCTGCACATTGGTGCCTTGTATCTTTGACACAAGTCATGTGTCTGTAGGCCAAGACACAAGGAAGCTGAGAGACATAAGAAGCTCTCTTATTCCACTGTACTTAGAGAGCAGTGAGAAGAACCTTTCCAGCACTCTTTTCCTGAGGGATGAGAAGAAAGTGTTGAGTTTCTCACAGCAGCAGCAGCTCCAGATTTAGCAGGGCTGCAAGACACACCACGCTGGGGAGGAGCAGCAGAACGTGTAGTGACTGCTTTCTGCACTAGTCCTTTCTTACAGCCAGTGCGAAAGTCACAGTGTTCCACTTTGGGCTGCAGAGCACGGCACAAACTGCTGCTTTGTAATCATTCTGCCTAAGAAATTGAGGGTGGTTCATTTGAAAAGGCATGATGGAAGGAAGAACAAGTAGTCAGATAGAATCTTCTTGGCAGTGTTTTTTCAGAGGGAAGATTGGATCCTGTGTAATTTGCAGAACATGATGTTCTGGACACAGTTGAGTGTGGGGAAAAAAAAAAAAAGAAAAGAAAAAGAAAAAAGATTTCAAATTTTGGCACAATTGATTAAAGACTAAATAAAAAGCTAAGACAGATGTAAGGGGTAAAAGAAAAAGATTACCTTTCTCATATTTGACCAGAAGTGCTTGACAACCCTTTTTATATTTGTTGGCCATTACTGCCACATTAGCTACAGCTCAAGTGAAACATTTAGAATGGAATAAAAGACAAGTAAATCAATTGTTTTATAGTCTGATTAGAGACAGTACACTCAGGAACAGCGTCAAAGACCACACTTGTTCATGGCTTGAAAACCTGGGCATGTATGCTTGCAGCACTCTATTTTTGTGGAACAAAGACCTAAATAAAGGTTATCATATTGAAATTTATTGGCTAGATTTTTTTTTCTGTTAACATCACAATCATTTATTCTACAGCACTAACTTTGTTGGCACAGTGCACATTAAAATTTAGTGGAAATTTAAAAAAAAAAAAAAAAAGAGAGATTTTGGAATATCTTTGGTCATGGAATAACAATCAGATTTTACTTGCATGCAAAATCCAGCCGGCTTTTGCAAAATCATTAGTGCAAAAACCAGTCACAGTGTTCTTCTGTCCTAGTATGGATATATTCTAGTATCCCAAAATACTGTCTGAACTACTGCTGAAAGACACGCACATTTCAATGCGGAAATAACAAAGGCTTATGTTTGATATTGAAATGTTGCAAAATGCAAAATGAACACATCCCAGAATGAACAAAAGCACAAGTGGTCAAAAGTCTGAAACTCCTATTTGTCATAGCACAGGAACTGAGCTATTTTATTTTGTTAAAACTCAATTATTGTTGTTCAGCTGATAATGTTGGCATGCGACAGACCTCACTGAACAGGGAAAAAAAGAATGACAAAAGTAGAAAATTATAGGAGAGAACACTAGTCTTAATATTCAGTGTACTTTTCTAAGGAGGAAAAACTCCACTCTTTACTTCATGCCACTAGCCACCAACCATGCTCTTCTTAAGAGGACCAAACTGTGAGGATGACAATCCTAATCCCAGCTCTGTGTGGCTCTTCGAAAAGGATTCCAGAATAGCTCCAGACAATTGAATCCAGGCTTAGGTCATAGTGATAAAACTCTACAGTTCTCTTCATGTTCTACTTCTTGTGCTTACCCTCAACTCCCCTGACAGAACAGTGTCTGAGGGCAGTGGTCCAGCACTGAGTATGATGAACAATTCCATTACCAAGCACCCAGCACTCACAAGAGCACCTTTTTGAGGAGTGTAGTGTTTTCATCTCTACTTTCCACCAGATAATTTGCTCAGATTTAGTACCAAATTTCTGGAGAAAAATGGGAGCTAGCCCATTTGATTAATCAAATGGAAATGACATTTAAAGCTATTGATTCACCTGTATTGCCTTGTATTGCTCTATACGATTACAAAACAAGTATTCAGACAGTGAAGATTAAGGGAAATCTGGGAGATAAAAGGTATAAGCATAATTCCTGGATGTTCAGAGTTCTTCCTGACTTTGGACACTTTTCCTTGAAATGAACATATTTCTTGCCAAACACACTGTTTTACACTGACACAGAACAGAATGTACTGCTATGATCTTGTAAGATGTACATGATGGACATTTGTTTCCTGCCCTGTTTACTTGCAGTGTTTTTCATAGATTGCAGGCTTCCCTTTTTTGTAGGCACTCAGACTTGTCCCTAGCTATGTGGAAGATTTGTGAAGGCAGCAGAGACAGACATTACTAAACAGAAGAAAGATGAGCAGTCAGAAACTGACAACTAAAGAAAAGCCAGAAATATAGAAAGTTGCAACACTAGACAAAATTAATTAGAAAAAAATGATCATTTACATAACTGAAAATAAATGAACTCATGTAGATTTACCTTTTCCCTCTGCTTGTGATGAGAAGATGCAAAATGCCAAAAGTGTCAAAATATACTTTTAATTCTTAAAACACAGAGGGAGGTACGGTAGTTTTTAAAACCCAGTTTTCCAAACTATGGGATTTCATTTCCAATGCTTGTTTTGCTACACAGGCTACACAGTGCATTTTGTAGTAATCCTATGCAGGATTATTATGTTTGCCAGGTTGAAAAGCCCTTCATATAGAACACATGAATTAAAGATGCAATATCAGAAGACCCCAAATAGCAGGTAATATCCAAATACATGTTGAATGCCTACCAGATTGCCCAGAGGGATTGTTTTAGCAAGTGAAGATTATTGATAACCCCTGATCTGTATACTTCACTGGTGCAGCACTTCCAACAGTCTCTTCCCAGAAATTTTTGAGTAGTTCAAAGTAGAACAAATGCCAGAGGCAATAGGCAGAGAGAAAAGCAAGGAAATCACAACACTACAAAGTGTGCTATAGAGTAAGCTATATTATTCTTTCTCAGATCTCTGCTCCACCTCTAAATTTTCTCCACTAGCTTCTCAATGGTCTTTTATTTCTGGCTCAGTGTCATTGCAGAGCCTTTCCCTACCAATTCCCATCTCTCTTTTTTCCTCTTCTTCTCTTTCCTTATACAAGCCCTCCCTCAAGCTTGTCCTTATGCTCACTGGAAGGAGAAGGTGGGAAAAAAGGGAGGAAAGTGATATGAAAGTGGCTCCATGGAGGCAAAATTGTACTGCTCCTTCTCATGGGATCTCATGCCCAGTGAAGGAGAACCAGTGAGGCCTGAGGCAATGGAAAAGGCTTGGAAAGGATGGGACTTGGGCTGGGGAGGGTTCTAGCAGCTAGAGCTGGAACAGGGAGTCACATGGGGTTTTCTGATGAAAAGGCAGCAGTGGGTGGTTTTGGGAATGTGTGCTAGGTCAGGTGGAGGAATGTGTGCAGGGTTTGGGCAGAGTTGGGTATATTGGATTCTGAGGTTGCCTTTGCTAGAAATAGCTGTATGGAGGAGCATGTAGGGATATTTTCAGAAAAAAAAAAGATTGTAAGTTTGATAGCTAGAATACTTAATACTTGCCTCCTTGCTCAGGAAAGGAAGAGAGACAGGCTGATAATTTGTCTCTCCTTGTCAGAAACAAATTTGTTGGAGGTCAAGGGTAATAGTTAAGAACATTTGGCACTGAATAACCTCGGATACTTCAGGTTTGGCTTTTTTTAATTTATTTTTTTATTTTATTTTTATTTTTTATTTTTACTTCCCTCCAAGGATTAAAAATGAAAAAGGATAGATAATCAGTTAATACTTGTTGATGAAGCTTGAGATAGCTTAACAATTAGTCTGGTGGTGAATATGAACAAATCTCTTACCTTTTCAAGGTCTAAATGACAAAAAGAAGAATAAAAAAATGTGATGGACATGAAATGGAAATACAGTTTGCATCAAGTAGGATAAAGAAATCAAATAATGCATTTTGTTGCATAGCTAAGAGTTGCATGTTGCTTTCATCAGAAGGTTATGATTGCTTTTTTGTTAGGTAATAATAAAATTATTAGGATGTTAAATACAACCTGATTGTGTATAAAACAAAGCAAAACAAACAAATAAATAAAAAACGCAAAAGAAAACCAAACCAAAGCACTCAAACAGTAGTACCCACTCGGGAAACTTAAAATATGGATAAAATTACGTCTTTTATGTAAAGTCCTCCCAAAATTAGTCTAACATGGTTTTAATGCATTTAAAAATAAGATAAAAAATACTATGAAACTTTTATGTGTACAGTCTATACAGTACTTACCTGTTTTTCCAGCCTGTGCTATTTTTTAAAGTTATTGCTGTAAGCAACAAGTTAACATAATAGCAAGAAAATAGATGTACGTCCTTCAGTAGAATGCTCTTTCCCTCCGTGAGATAAGTTAACTATGAAGAGAATCGAATGCTGATGTTAAATTAATGCTTCATCCACTGAGTGTTCAATTACTGAGTAAATATACACTAGGCATCTGCTTTGAATATTGAGGCTGTGAATTGCTTCCTAAGGTGAGACACATCTGTGTTCTTTCTATTAGCATATTGCTGCTTGGTTTTGTGTATTCTGCTAACTCAAGCTCTTTTTAAAAGTACATTATAAAAAACTCAAAAGACCTAGATTGTTTATAGAATCCTTAATGAAGATACAATTTTGAAATTTCCTGACAGATATTTCAGACAGTAGTTTTGGAAAAGCACTCTGAGATAAAATAAGCTAAAGCCACTATACAAAATTGGAGAAACATCAATAGATGAAGAAGTTTCTCAGTGTCTGCTGTTTTCAGTGTACCAGACATAAAATTATAAGCAGAGGCTGGCAGAAATATCCCAACACAATGCTAAGGAAGGTCGATCTACCAAATCATTAATCTGTACTCCAGCAAAACTTTCTGCCTGAGAAAAAAGGATACTGTAGGCTCAGATCCTACAATGAGAAAAAAATATATATATATTGACAAGTTAGAGTAATAATGTGGTTCTTATACAGAGGTCTCTACATTGTTCATGATTCATAAAGACTTCTTTGTTGCTACCCAGAATGATATATTTAGCAAAAACAAGAAATGGAGAGTTTGGCTTTAGGGAATGAGGCATTTTAGTACCTTTCTTAGAATTTGTTCAAAGGAAAAATTATTGATTAGACAAAAAAAAAAGGGGAAGGGAAGGGAAGGGAAGGGAAGGGAAGGGAAGGGAAGGGAAGGGAAGGGAAGGGAAGGGAAGGGAAGGGAAGGGAAGGGAAGGGAAGGGAAGGGAAGGGAAGGGAAGGGAAGGGAAGGGAAGGGAAGGGAAGGGAAGGGAAGGGAAGGGAAGGGAAGGGAAGGGAAGGGAAGGGAAGGGAAGGGAAGGGAAGGGAAGGGAAGGGAAGGGAAGGGAAGGGAAGGGAAGGGAAGGGAAGGGAAGGGAAGGGAAGGGAAGGGAAGGGGAGGAGGGGGGGAGGGGAGGAGGGAAAAAAAAAGGGAAAAAGGGAAAAAGGGAAAAAGGGAAAAAGGGAAGGGATGGAGGGAGGGAGTGAGGGAAGGAAGGAGGGAGGGAGGGAGAATTCAGTTATGTTGGATTTGAAGACACAAAAATGTTTCAGGCTCTTCTGTTAAAACATGATCTGATTCTGCTGGCTTTTGTTTTCTAATACTTACAGGTATGATGTTGGAGAAGCTGAGTCAATGTGAAACTTGTTTAGAGAGAACAAGGATTGTTTACCATTCTTTTATAACAACAAGATAGACAATTTTATTAATAGTTGCTCTCTTTCCTGTTAGAATACATGAGATTCTGCCACTAGTTGCACACACAGATCTATACTGCTGTTATCGAGCTTATATAGAGGAAAAAAAAAAACTTATCAAATGCTTTGGGTTCTATTTTCCCTTATTTTACAGGAAAAATGCTCTTGAGATAACTTGTGAAATTAATCTCGTCCTCATTTATCTTATGGTGTCTTCAAGTTTAAATGCTGATTTTGTGAACATCTGTTTCAATTACAGTTGCAAACTCATTACTTTTATGAGTCTTACATATTTGAGATAGATTTATTGGTGACCTTTGTTGGGAAACTGAATGTTTTTGTTGTTACTAACATTTCTATAATTGATACTGTTGTTAGTGCCACCAAGGTACTTCTTTAAAATGAAATACTGTGTCTTGGCTGATCATACTGCCTAACCATAATAAATCATATAAATATTATACAACTTTTCTTGGCTTTGAAACAAAAAGTATCATTAAAACCCTTCATACTAGACAAATTGTCAACTCAAATACACCACTGGAAAAAGTTCTGAATTTCTCATTTTCTAGTTGTTTGGTCACTTTTTCTTGCACTAAATAGTGGAAGGCAGAGCATTGTGCTGTTTAAGGAACTGCTATGTAACCAATGAGATATCTATCACTTAGTCTAAGATAAAAAACTCATTTGTGACCACTGTAAACCCTAAGGGATGGAAAGGAAACATCCTGCATTTTGGTATGAAAGAGTAACGTAGTTGGATTTCATTTCCAGTGTGTAGAGAAATTACATGATTCAGAATGTCAAAGTCTCTAATAAAAAATATTTGCTTGTTAGCATATACAACTTGTTATATTGAATGTGGAGCATTTTTTTTTCTATTGCAGCAGCCATCCATGCCAGAAATGTATCAGCCATCTTGTTTTAAGCCCAGCTTCAAGCATACACCTTAAGAAAAGCTATCTCAATTAAAACTTCGGGCTGAGTCCATTACTGCCATCCTTAAAGACCAGAAACAAACTCTTTAGTGGAAGTGAGGAAACTTTTAATGCTCTCACTTTCATGTGCATAAGAGATTTATTTCTCTGTGCATCATACAGCAGGCAGTCCTGGTTAGACATGAGCTACTGTGTCCTTTTCGCAGCCAGGAATGTTGCTCCATGTAAATCAGATCAGACAGAACGAAGCAAACACCAACACTGTGAGTGACAGAGTCCCCTTTAACCAACTTCTTTCTTCCTGCTTCCTTTTGTAAATGTATTACAGGGATCATATTACAGGGACCAGATGAAAGAGCCAGAGGGCATTTATTACTGTTTTCTATTGCTAGAATTGCTTAATACTTCCAGCTATAAAATCAATATTCATATTGTCAGACTTGGGGTTGAAGTTCTATTGCAGTATTAACTACACCATGATGGCAACCCAGTTTAGACAAAATGCCTCAAGTGTTTCTGAAAATACTTTGTGTAGGTACTTGAACAGTGACAGGTTGTAAACACCTCAAAGAAATTTACTTAATATATTTGGTCAACATAGAAGTCGTTGAAAAATTGATGTGAAATATGCACATATGACATTTTTTTTCAATTTCTGAAGTTAAAATTCTCCAAACCTGGGGATGTTCGAGGCATTTACCATTTACTCATGCACTCGCAGCTTAATCTTCTAGAAATAGAAGAGAAACAGAGAAAATAGAGATGATAACTCCTTGAAGAACTATGGAAAAGGAACAGGAGCTGGCAGCTCATGAGGATGGAGCAGGAATGGACACCAACAATGTTCATTCAATACTGTCATTAAAGACCATTTGGAGAAGACTACTAAAACCAAAACTCTGTGCTTGGTGATGGAGCATTGCGTTGCAATGACAAGAAGCAGCTACTGAAAAAAAATAATCTTGGCAATCTTGATAATCTTGATAATCTTGGTAAGCTACAGATGAGACTGTGCCTCTTCACTCCCTTTGAAGAGCAAACCAGACCCTTGCTGCCAGCATATGCAATGGAAGTGATAGCTATTACTGCCACCTGGCTCCAATGAGGCAGTTTTGGGAAGGTAAATTCTTTCGTGACTTTCATAATGTGATTTTTAGGGAATTAAAGGACAGAGAATGCAATGTTCTAGAATGCTTCTGAAAACTTCACAAAATTATATATGTAGTACTCTTTTAAAGAATAATTATAGGCATTCAGAAGTAAAGAAATAACAACATTCTTGTTACTAGAGTAATGTCAATGTAGTTCACTCAAGCATAGTTATTAAATGATTCTACACTTATTTTCATCACACCTTGGACTCATTCAGCATATAGAAAAGGCTCAATGTGAACATATCACTCAAGTTGTTGGGAGAGGATGGTGAGTATCAGCAGGTGTGTTTCAGGTACCACTGAATGGAGCAAAGAGGCAACAAAAGACTAAAGGCAGCTGTAGTTATGAAAGACATGCTTTAGAAGAACTCATATTTCCAATCTTTCCTGCCACTGTTTGCAGCATCATTGCCATTCCAGACAATTTGCAAGCCAAACTTTTCATTGGCAATCACTAATTGTTCATCACTATTATGTGGCGACAGTACTGAATAAATTGCAAAGAGCTGAATGTTCACAGCTGTGAGTGAGGTCAACGACCCAGTCCTCTCAGTCTGCAGAATTATAGAAAATGCTAAAAATGCTAGGTGGGGGGAAAAAAAAAAAAAAAAAAAAAAAAAAAGCTGGCCAGATAGCTTTAAATGGAATACCTAAAAGTAGTCTATGAAAATAGTCCACATTTTGTAATAGGCTTCTCAGTCTTCCATTGTATGTCATAAAACAGGACTAATATCATTTCCAGATAAGGAAATCAGAAGTGAAGACTGCACCCACTCACTTGCTAGGATATTTTGAAATGAGCAACATATATGTGGATGGCTTGGTTGTGCATGAAAGTTTTTCTATGACAGTCTAAAAGGATAAGTATGTAATAATACCAGATAGACAAACAAACAAATAAATAAATAAATGCAAGGATAAGCAATGGTGCTTATGCTTGAATCGAAAGCAAAAGCCTACTTAGTTACCTGGGTAGCTTTTTCAACTACCTCAAATTGCATTAAAGACTGGTTAAAGCAACAGTCATAAACTGTCTGAGTGTTTTCACATAAAAAACTGCTGCACTTGCCACCATACATCTGTCAGAAAAGGAAGTGTCAGAATTTTCTTTCCAGTAGGCCAAGATTTCCTTTTCACAAATTACTTTGAAAACTTTTGTCTCTTCGGGCTCATCACTGAGAAAAAGTGAACATGCTCTGACGTAGAATAGTGTGCAATTCAAAGCTTATACTTCACTTAGCTTCTTTAACATGGAATACTTGTTCCTAAAAGAGTTTTCTTTCACTTCTAGAAATTGCATGAGAATTTATTCATGAAACACACAGGCCAAATGAAACGTAGCATGCTACCAAGAGCTTTTTGTGGACAGGGAAGGCATACGAAATATGGCAGAGATTTCCAGTGCTGAGCACTTCACTGTATCTGAAAATACTGGCACATCATGAAGTACACTGCCAATTAATTCTGCCCACTATAAGGACTTCTTTATAAGCTATCTCCAGTGTCTTCATTTCTTCAATTAGCTTGTTAAGAAAAGACTGCAAAGTTTGCATATCATAAACATCAATCCAAACCTTACTGCTTTAGTTTTATGAAGTCAAAATATATTACTGCTAGAATGAGATTTTACATACTTTTGAGTTATGGCTGAGCTGCATACCTGTAATAATGTTAACACTAGAGACAAAGCGTATTCAGGCATCTCTAGTTTCAGTGCTGAAGCCATCCATCTGACAAATGTGTTGACATAATTTTAAGAAAATGAACTAAGAACAGTAGCAACGTTACTCCTTACAGACAAAAAATGATTTAAAAAAAAAAAAAAAAAGAGAGAGAGAGAGAGAAGATTCAGCTGCCTTGTTTCAGTAGATTCAGTAGATTGAGTGCTCAATACCTGAATCAAACGCTCACATACTGCTCTGCACAGGCAACCCTTTCGTGATCATGCTAAAAATAATCATCAGTATGGCTGAGCAACCACCATTTTTCACTGTTAACTTCATAGTGGAATTCATTGTGGCACAGTAATTTTCATACAGTGATTTTCCTACAAATAATTTTTTAAAAATTGCTTTTTTATTTAAAGTTTTCTAGATAAAAGTACAAAAGTTACTTCAGGTCTTCACTTAAACAATGGTGTAACTGTTCATTATTTTTCTTCTTTAACTTTAGAAACAGTGGACCATAGCCTAGCAGACATTCTGTCTGCAATGTACTTAAGTACCTTTCTGAAATTCAAGAAACATTCTCTTGTACTCATTATGTTATTGCCTGTAGTTAAATATCTAGACAGAGCTGTAGGAAGAAAAGGTATGAAAGTATCCCAAAGGGGGACAACTATATCTGTGAAACCTTAACACAGCAGTTTCCATAAAGGATAAAAAGATAAACACAGTGTAGATGAAAGAAGAAAGAATGGTTATATCCTGATATGATTACAATCCTACCTACAAGAGGTGAGGAAATGATGCCCTAGGGTCCAGAAAACCTTGCTATGGTTTTGCTTAGGTATTTATTTTCATTCAGGATCAAATTTCTTCTATTGATGCCTCACAGTCCAAGTATATAAATCTTCCAAGGTACATTTAAAATATTTTCCATTTTCTGGGATCCACTCAATGGTTATAATGGCCTACTGTAGAAGGAATGAGGGTTAAGGCACTGACCATCTGACTCAGAGCTGAAAGAAAGTTCAGTATGGATTTGTTATTATTGTGGATAAAATAGTATCAAAATATACATTTATTACTTTCTGTATATTTTATTACTATCAAAGAAATTATCAAAAATAGTATAGTACAACTAAATATTTGTAAGAACATCTAGATTGTCTCTGTCCTTAGTGTCTTTAATAAAGGAAAGGATCCCTGTGAAATATTTTCCACAATTTTTTTCCTAAATATTTTTTTTAACGTTTTGATAAATAGCTGAAGCTCCACTGGAGAAGGTAGTAAGCTTATATGGCTGAGCAATATCTCACTGTCAGAAAATAAAATAACAACAACAACAAAAGACTTTCTCTGTTTTAAATATCATCATCTTAATCTTTCTTATGGCTTTTGTCCATCTGGATGTTTCCACATAGTAAATATCAACCAACCTAGTGGCCTTTTATGATGATGTCAATGCATCAATGGACAGGAGAAGACCACAGATGTCATCTATCTGGACTTTAGTAGGGCTTCTGCCATAGTACCCAATAACATCCTTCTCTCCAAATTGGAAAGACATGAATTTGATGGGTGGACTGTTCAGTGGATGAAGATCTAGCTGCAGGATCAAGTACAGAGAGTGGTGGTCAGCGGCTCAATGTCTGGGTGGAGATCAGTGACAAGTGGTGTTCCCCAGGGGTCGGTGCTGGGGCTGATACTCTTTAATATATTCATCAATGACATTAACAGTGGAGTTGAGCGCACATCAATAAGTTTGTGGATGACACCAACCTGTGGGGTGCTGTCGACACACCAGAGGGATGGGAAATCACCCAAAGGGACCTAGAAGGCATGAACAGTGGGCCCAGGCGAACATCATGGGGTTCAACAAATCCAAGTGCACGGTCTTGCACCTGAGTTGAAGCAGCATCCACTACCAATACAAGCTAGGGGATGGAAGAACTGAGCACAGCCCTGCCAAAAAAGACCTGGAAGTAGTGGTGGGTGGGCAGCTGGAGCCAGCAATATGTCCTCACAGCCCAGAAGGCCAAGAGTATCCTGCTCTGCATCAAAAGAAATGTAGCCAGCAGTATGATGGTAGTGATCCTGCCCTCTACTCTGTGCTGGTGAGGTCTTACCTAGAGTACCGCATCCAGATGTGGAGTCCTCAGTACAGGAGAGTCATAGACCCGTTAAGAGTACCAACAGGAAGGCCACAAAAATGATCCATGGAATGGAACACCTCTCCTACGAGGATAAGCTTAAAGAGCTGAGGCTTTTCAGCCTGGGAAAGAGTAGGCTCCATGGTCACCTGGCAGCAGCCTTTCAATATCTGCAGCGGAGCTACAGGAAAGAAGGGGACAGACTCATTAGCAGGTTTTGTGGTGGTAGAACAAGGGGAAATGGTTTCAAGCTTAAAGTGGGTGGATTTAGGCTAGATATAAGGAAAAAGTATTTTCCAGTGAGGTGGAAAAGGCATGTGGTTGATGCCCCATCACTGGAGACTTCCAAGGTGAGGCTGGATCAGGCCCTGGGCAACCTGATTTAGCTGTGGATGCCCCTGTTCATTGCAGGAGACTTGGACTAGATGACATTTAAAGGTCTCTTCCAACTGTAACAATTCTATGATTCCATGATTTTACATCATCATAAGGAAGAAAATAAGCTATTCTTATCTCTCATTTTGGTAATTGTTTATCTAATATACCTCAGAAAATGTGGTTAATTTGTTCAGACACTACAGGCTGTAAGCATCATTAAAACTCTTCCTGAATCTATTTTTAAACCCACAGTACTTGTTTGAGAATTTCAATCTTGCTTATTATCTGTTTCAGTAACTCAACTAGTTTTTCTACTCCTCTTTGTTCTCTGTAATGTCTCCGTACATACAATATTCAACATTAAATCAGACTTCTTAGTTACATTTCAAGAAATTCTACAATTGCCACCGTATTCCCCCCTCCATGGCATCAAACTTTGTTCACATACATTAAAGCTTCATGACACCATATATTTTTCAGTTTCATTAATTTTAAATTTGCCGCTTAATGACTCACATGACTGATTAAGTCAACGAGATTGTAACTACAGCCTTCACCAATGATGGTCTTCAAACTTGGTTAAAACAGGGATCAGATCCTCACATAATATCTAATTAACCATTGGTCTGAGCTAAGTCGCAATAAATGAACATCTAATGCTAAACACAAGATTATTTGTTTTCGCGGCCCTCTGAAGAAGATGTAAGAACAAAAGCATACATAGGTCAAATGGTATATATTGATGTAAAATGCTTGTATTTTTTCTGAAAGCACTGCTTATCACTTTCACAATTAAAGAAATTTATTCAACAAAAACAGCTAGGTAGAGTACATTAAAATATATGCTTGACTTGCTGATCAAACACATTTAAAATTCTGTGCCATCATTCACTCAGTTTCATCTTGTGGAGAGCCTGTCCAATGCTTGCCATACAGCATTTGGAATGATAAAAAAAATACATAAGCCATACAATTTAAATTTAAGACTTTTAAAAAGTCTTGTTCACAAATGGTGTTGAACTCCTTGCAAAAAAAAGGGTAAAATCAGTATTAAAAGGAAAAAATATATATTTATATATCTGTATAATGGAGCATATACATCTGATGCCAACTATTTTCAATTTATATTACATCTTCATTTCACCAACAATAAAATATGCCAGCTGATATTTTTTAAAATCTACTAGAAAAAAAATCTACTTGCATTTCAGATTGCATGCAACGAGGCTCTCTTACTGGTGCTCATATGAAAGCAGCAAAATCTTAATAGTTTTCACAACAGTCCAGATGAGGTTTTGAGTAAGCAGGTGAAGAATGAGTGGATAGGAGGAAGAAACTGGATTTTATTAGTCCCTGTTGGGTCATCATTCTGTGGCAGATATTGTAGTAGGTAGAAAAGGGAGTCATCAGCAGCATCACCATCTCAGAATTACAGAAAGAGATTAATATTTGTAGTTTTAACTTAATGAAAGACTCAATCCTAATGACATCAAGGAATTCCAGAGAAGTAGTAAGCACTCTTCAGCTTTAAAAAGAAAAAAGAAAGAAACAACCAAAAAACCTGAAAACATCTTTCCTTGAAATCTCCCCAGCCCAAACAACCAAAACAAACCTTGCATTTTTCAGATTTGCCTCTATCTAAGAGAGGTAAAAAAGAAAGGAGTTAAAATAATATATATTGTCTGAAAAGAACAAGCTGAGAAACCCACAGTGAATCTTAGTTCTCAATATTAAAATACTAAAAAATGTCCTAGGTTTAATTTTGGTATACTAAAAAGGCACAAGCTCCTCCTACAGCTCCAAGTAAAAAAAAATGCCCAGCTTCAACTCTCACCTCAATTTCTGACACACCAGAAGTATTGAGAGAAGCTGTTTCAGGTAATCATTATGACAAAAAAAAAGCTGGGTCATAATGACCCAATATTGCTAAATTAGATTAACAATGACATACTGGAAACTTCTGTCAAGTTCAGAGAAACTTTGTTTCTTATTTAATAACTTAGCAATTACTTCAAGCCAGCAGAGACATAGGGAAAACTGAAAGATAGAGGGTTTCTTGTTTTTTTGTTTAACATAAAGTACATTGCAAGATCATATAATCAATAATACTCTGCTCCCTGAGCAGGATCCAATAGATGTGCATTAAAATTTAAAAAGGGTACTGAAGGAATGCACACTCAAAGATCAAGTTATCCCCATGGCCTTAAACACTATGACCAAAGAGCATAAGGGTAAGTGAGGAAAATCCATTAGAAAATGTGTCGATTGAGTGATGCTAGAGAGATGACAAAGATTGCAAGAACACCAGGCACAAAGTTTGACCCTTCCTGGGCACCTGAATAAGAGAAAATGGAAAGCATCCAGAATTAGATAAGAACATCTGCAGCCAAAACTGTAAGAAAATAAAGCCCAAGGCTGGGATTTTGAGAGCTGCTCTGAAAGATATAAATGTCTTATTCCCATTCAGTTTAATTAGGTGGCTGACTCCCTCACTCCTGCTTGAAAATCTCAGTCTTTGAACATATTCACTGCTGATTACTTCCATCCCAGAAATGCTGGCAGTTGATTAGAAGGTTTTCCAGGAGCACTTTTTGTTAAGTGAATAATTTAACAATTACAGCTAATAAATGTCCAAGTTAAAAAAGCCAGAATGCATGAGACACAGAAGACAATTTCTAAAATAAAGTGTGTCTCCTCAAAACTCAACTTTATTACTGATTTTAGTAATAGTGATTATTTATTACTGATTTTAGTTTACCAGTGATTTAGAATGTTTCCAGATTTCCTTGGAATGAAAAAACAAAACAAAAAAAAAGCATACTCATAATATTTATCCACAAAATAAACAATATAATAAACAATGTGGGCCAAACTCAGGGAACACAGTTTGGCTCCACACAAACTGCAAATAACTAGACAAAGGCCAACTATGTAACTACCTTCACCAGAAAATTACATTCTACTATCACCAGACAGAGTCACAGAAAGATCTTTCCCTCCTAAAAAAAAAGATAAAGAAAAGTGAACAGGAATTAATCACTTCAGGAATCCCTGGACAGCTGTAGGATCTTCATATCAATGTGAGAAGTTTCTCTAATGAAACAGTGCACTGAACTCCTTTTTTCAAACTAACTATGTGATACACATGTAATTTAGGATAAGAAGTGTTTAGGATGAAAAAGAAAATAGCAGTGAATACCCTTATTCCCTCTAAATAAGATCAGAGCAGGAAACAGAGAAACCCAGCTTTCCAAAGTGAATTTACTTTCAAGTTAGGAGCATTTTGGTCCCAGTCCGTCTGTAATCAGATAGGAAGCTCAGCTACTTACTACACTCTGCAGATGCTCATCTTCTCCAGTGACTACTGAGAGTTTGCAAAGGGCAAAAGCTTGTATATGAAACATTCATCTAAAACTAATTTACAACTTACCTAGACTCAACTCCCCCTGCGCCCCCACCCCCCCCTATTTCTAACACTGGTCTTCCACTGCTAATGCTGTCCTGCTGATCTACTTGAATGTATTAGCTATGTCAGTTGTCTTCCTCAGATGAGGTTCAACATTATAAGTTCACATTGATTTCTGACTTACTTCCTTTAAAAGTATTTACTCACGACTAATGATTTCCTCTTCTCCATCCACCTTCTTCATCCCATTTTTACTACTGAAATGTTATGAAGTGGCATGAATCAAGAATGAACTGTGACATGAAAACATAGAAAAATAGAATGCATGCATTGAATGAATTTGATTTAAATAAGTCTGATCTCATTTTAAAACTGTAGTTTTGGAAATTAAATTTGCTATTCTCTTAGCAAATTTGTCAGTAATGCATAAGCAGATACTAATCCTTTAACTGGCACTCCTCTCCCTCAGCAGTGACAATGTATGTCGTATGGTGAGCAACAACAGAAATTCCATCCTTTCACAGTATCAGTATAGGAAAGCAAAGAGAAGAAATCATGCTTCATGAAAACAACACTAAAGAAGTTCTAAAGTACTTCAAAGTCCTTGAAGGAGCTACCAAGGAAGTAGTAAGAAATGATATGACAAAAGTTTGATCTCTGTGATACTGAACAATCCATTTTTATTACTTTAACTTGTCCCTGTTCTTTGATCTCATCATGATTTTGTTCAGCAACATGTCCTGAGATAACATAGCAGTAGTCTCTGGAAATTAATTTCTTTTAGCTGAACCACCCAGAGCTGCTGTTGACCCCCTTTCTTCAGTTGCAGGACAGTATCTATGATACCAGCTTCTGACAACATCATAATTCTGGGTTTTCTGACTTCATCTTGTATTCAATAAAATAATTCTCCTCTAGTTCTTGTTTTCATAGAACTAAATGTGAGCATTTAAAGTCAAAATAAAACACATCCTGTTTGTCCCAAGATGCTTCATAAAGGGGGCCATACAACATAAATCCCAGGATCCTGAAGGAACTGTCTGATGCATTTGCCAAGCCACTCCACCATTTTTGAAAAGTCATGGCTGTCAGGCAAAGGCCCCAGTGACTGGAAAAAGGAAAACATCACTCTCATTTTTAAGATGAGAAGAAAGGAATACCCAGGAAACTACGGAACCATGCAGACTGGATAAGACTGCAGTTATGCATCTGTCAGTCCACTCATCCCCAAATGCTTTCACTCGCCTTATCTACACTTAACAATGTGTTGCCTAGTACTAATGTCAAGGGCTTGAGCTATGACCACAAGTCGTCAAGATAAAGAGAAAATACCTCTTTTGGCAAAGACACAGAGACCATAAAATCATGTGATAATTACCCGAGGAACGGTCATTCACATTTCTGGGAACTGAAAATGAGGTCTTAAGGGACTAACAGAAGTTTCTAGACTTTTCTATAAAGTCACATGTTTTTCATGCCTCTGCTTATATCTTAGTTCATATATTTTGGTAACTTTGACTCCCCTTACTTACCAAGGCAAATCACATGTAAAAGCGGTGTAAAATCAGGATGATGGAGGACAGCTTTTGGAGCTGGCCTGAGTTTGCATTATCTTTCCTTCCCCTTTGTACCCTGGCTCATAATGAATGAGACAAGTCATATAACCTTTCCTACCCTGATTTATCTTCCCTGGAGTTTGTATCGCTTTACTCAGACTAATTTACCCTTATCTATCCTAATTCAGGAGGACAGACAGTGCTTTCCTATTTCCCTTCAGAAGTAGTGAGGGATACTGAGAGGACTAGGAAAACCCATCTGATGAATACATCACTAAGTTCATGCAATCACAGGAATTTTATTTTTCCAATCATGGGTACCTGCCCTGTGATGGCTGCAGATGGGTCTCACCTGTCTCAAAGGGGGAAATGGATCGTATCCCAGGAATTGGTAGGGCTCACTGAGAGGGCTTTAAAGTAGGCATGAACAAGACTGAAACATAGTGGGATTGCTCCCAGGACTGGAGTGCTGCAATAGATGGCTACAAGCTCTTCAGAAAGGACAGGCAAGGAAGGAGGAGTGGTGGCATGGCTCTCTATGTTAGAGTTTCAAAGTTGTTGAACTCAGGGCTGGGAATTAAAAGGTTAAGTCTCTATGGGAAAGGATCAGAAGAAGGGCCAACAAGGCTGACTTCCAGTTGGTAGTATGTTATAGACCATTTAATCAGGATGAAGAGACAGATGAAGCAGCTTGCAGAAGTTGCACAGTCTCCAGCCCTTGCTCTCACAGGAGACTTCAATTTCCCTGATATATATTACAGGTTATACTATGGAAATATACTACAGAGCAGAAGCAGCAGTCTAGAAGATTTATAGAGTGTGTGGAAGGTAACTTCCTGATGCAGTTGGTAAGAAAGCCTACCAGAGGAGGTGCCCTGCTAGATTCACTGTTCGTGTACAGAGTGGACTGGTGAGAGGTGTAGAGGCTGGGAGCTGTCTTGGTCAGAGTGACCATGAAATGGTGGAGTTCTCAGTTCTTGGTGAAGACAAGAGTGGAGTCAGCAAAACTGTTATCTTGGACTTCTGGAAGACTGAATGCGATCTACTTAGAGCAATCGTAGAGAGGGTCCTTTGGTATTCCGTCTTGAAGGGTAAAGGAGTCCATGAAGGCCTGACACTTTTCAAAAAAGAATTCTCAAAATGGCTAGAGCTGCCTATCTCCCTGTGTTGTAAGATGAGCCAGCAGGGAATAAGACCAGCGTGGATAAGCAGGGAACTTTTTCTGTGTCTCCAGGGGAAAAGATAATCTTCCTCTTGTGGAAGAACTTGTGGGGCAACTTGGGGGAGAGTAAAAGGAAGTTCTTAGGATATACAATGAGAAAATGAGAAAGGGAAAAGTCAAGCTTGAATTCAACCTTGCCACTGTAGTAAAAGGGAACAAAAATCTTTATTACAAATATAAGAGGAGGGCTAAGGAGAATCTCTACTACTGGATCCATCTACTGGATGTAGAGGGGAATGTGACCCTGAGGATAAGGAAAATGCTGAGGTTCTTAATGACTTCTTCATATCTGCCTTAAAAAGTCAGACCAATTATCCTTGCGGTACTCTATCCTCTAAACTGGAAGTCTGTGTTGAGGATCAGAATAAATACCCCACAGTTTAGGTGGAAATGGCTAGAGACCACTCCACCTGAACTGTCACAAGTCCATAGGGCCAAATGATATCCACCAGAGGGTGCTGAGAAAGCTGGCGGAGGCCAACCTGCTTCCAACCATCTATCAGCATTTCTGGTCAATCAGAGAGACCCCAGAGGACTGGGGGCTTATCAGTGCAACTCCTATCTACAAGAAGAGCAATAAGGAAGACAAGGGAATTCTCCACCAGGTCAGCCTGACCTTGGTGCCAGGGAATGTTATGGAGAAGATCATCTTTAGTGAGATCCCAGAGCATGTGTGAGATACCCAGGGTACTAGACCAAGCCAGCATAAGTTCATGAAAGGCAGGTCCTGCTTGACCAAGTCAATCTCCTCCTATAATCAAGTGACCCATTTGGTGGATGGTGGAAAGTCTGTTCATGTAGCCTACCTTGACTTCAGCAAAGCCTTTGACACTGTTTCTCACAGCATTCTCCTGAAGATGCTGGTGGCCCATGGCTTGGACAAATACACTCTGTTGGATTAAGAACTGTCTGGATGGCTGGGCACAGAGAGTGGTGGTGAATGGAGTTAAATCCAGTCATGTGTAATATCTTTATTGATGTCTTGGATGAGGGGGTTGAGTGCACATTCAGTGAGTCTGCAGATGACACCAAGTTGTCAGGTAGTGCTGATCTGCCTTGGGGTAGGAAGATCACAAAGGGTGGTCTGGACAGGCTGGATAGCTGATTGTGGGATTAGGTTCAACAAGACCAAATGTCAGTTCCTGCACTTCAGCCACAGCAACTCCAGGCAATACTGCAAGCTCAGGGAAGAGTAGTTGGAAGAATCGTGTGGAAGAAATGGACATAGGGGTGTTGGTAAATACTTGGCTAAACATGAGCAAGCAGTATGTTCATGTAGTCAAGAAGGGCAATGTCATCCTGGCTTGTATCAGAAATAGTGTTGTCAGCAGTAGCATGGACCCACGATTATCCCCTTGTACACAGATATGGTGAGGCCTCGCTTTGAGTACTGTGAACAATTTTTGGGCCCCCCCTACAGGAAAGACATTGAGACCCTGGAGTGTGTTCAGAGAAGGGCAACAAAATTGTTGAGGAGTCTGGAGCACAAGTCTTATGAGGAGAGACTGAGGGAACTGGGTTGTTTAGTTTGGAGAAGAGGAGGTGCAGGGACATCTTATGGTTCTCTTCAACTGCTTGAAAGAAGGTTGTGGCAAGGTGGGTGTCAGCCTCTTCTCCCTTGTAACTAATGATACGACAAGAGATAATGACGTTGCTCCAGGGAACATTCAGATTGAATGTTAGCAAAAATTGATTCTCTGAAAGAGTGATAATGTATTGGAACAGGCTGCCCAGCGGAACAGTTGAGTCACTGTCCCACGAGGTGTTCAAGAAACATGTAGATGTTGTACTGAGGGAGATGGTTTAGTGGGGAAATATTGTTGGGAGGGGGACTGTTGGATGGGATGATCTTGGAGGTCTTTTCCAAACTTGGTGATTCTATGATTCTAGTTTATCTCCCTTCCCTCCCCTGGAATATGGATTAGTCATAGGTTCATACATCGGTTAGAATACATGCGATTATAGTTCATATGTGCAATAGCTTGCCCAGAATATATTTAATAAATTGTTTTGGTGCGCCTGATTTGTGTCAGTGAAGTGCACTGTGGTCACTGTTTTCTTGCTAGGAGAAATAAAACAGGATATGGAATGGGACAGACCCCAAATGAAGTACTGAATCCAGACATGGGCCCTCAGCCCAGACATAGAGCTGGGTTGGAGGAGGTCTAGAAGAGATGGTTTAGGGTGCTGGAGCCCTCTCCTGTGGACAGTTTGAAGGAGTTGGGCTTGTTTACCTTGGAGGAGGGAAGGCTGCAGGGAGACCTCCCTGAGGTCTTTCAGTACTTAAGAGGAGATTATAAACAAGAAGACAAACTTTTAAAATAATAGCAATAAGGCAAGTGAGAATGACTGTAAAGTAAAAGAGGGGAGATCTGGTTAGATATTAGGCAAAAATTCCTTATTCAGAATGTGGTGAGGCACTGGCAGACGCTGCCCAGGGAATCTGTGGGTGCCCCATCCTTGGAGGCACTGAAGGCAGACAGGATGGGGGTCTGGGCAGCCTGACCTGGTGGGTGAAAGTTCTGCCCGTTGCAGGAAGATTTGAACTGGATGTTCTTTAAGGTTCCTTCCAATCTAAGCTATTCTATGAGTCTGAAGGCAAACATAACTCCTCTTTGGAATTATTTGAACTCAGAGAAGTTGAATGCAAACACACAAAATATGTCTAATCATCTTAAAAGAAAGTTGAATGTGATAGTGTAGAAGTTGCATACACCTATTACAAATAAAGGGAAAAATGAAGTAAGTTAGATTCAGTGTATTGCTGCTCATTTGCCATTGCTGTGTCATTTTCTTTTAAGCCTTGGTTTCCATTTTCCTCTTTTTAAGGAGAAGAAACAGTTTCTCTATTCATCATTCATCTGTCACATGCATTTAGTTTGCAGTTTTGAAAACAGGGATTCTGTATATAGAATAGGCCAATGATTTTTTGAAGTCTTTTCTCACTGCTGTGCTATATAAATATTTAGTCCATATGCACTAGCTTAAACTCACTTGGTAATTTTTACATTTCTTAGACATATCATAGAGTTCGCAGTTGTCAGATTATGGAGATTCTCACTCTGCCAGTGTTTACAGACTAAGTGTGTGCATGTGTGTGTATTTTCCACATTAAAGTTAAGAACCAAAAAGTTAAAATTGGAGAAAATTACAGAATTAAGATTTCTTCAGTTGTTGTACCACATTCATTTGCATTATAGTATTTATGTGATTTAGCAGTTCTACTTTTTAATAAGGCTTTACTAGTTTAAAATGACATTTAGGGAATAAAACTAGACCTTTTAAAATAAAAGCAGGAGTGAAAAAGTAAGGCTAAGAGAAGGAATTACCAGTGCTTGAACACTCATAGAGCCCATCCTCTGGGACATAGAAAGCAGGGTATGAATTGTCCAGAAGAGTAAAGGTAGCATCATATCTGTCTGTAGTAAATAGGATATAACAGTGAAAACGTGATGCAGGAAAGGGAGTAGGGCTGTTGGCAAACACATTGCCTCCAGAAGTCATCTACTCCTGCCCTGCAGCGGCATCTTGTACAGCTGTATTGCATTTAACAGCAAAGCTGGTGACCACCCTGGAGCAGGTCTGCCTCCATGAGTTTATCCCTCTCAAACGTGGCTTGTGACAAGAAATTCTGTGCTGAGCCCTGGCATTTTTCTCAACAAAACCTTCATTCAGATGAATGCATTTCCATAAAAAGTGGAAGTTTTAAGAAACTGGTATTTTCTGATAAAACAAAGAAGGGTCCAAAAAGTTTTTGTCAAAAGAAATTCCAGTGTAGCTCCTTTTTTCCTTTTTTTTTTTCTTCAGAGTGCACAGGCTTATGCAATGTATAGTGGGAGAAGGGCTCACAGAGTAAGCAGCTATTCACAATTTTGTTTTATCTCCATTCTGCAGTGTGTGGTCCAAAGCTTTGTTTATTTTTTACTATTCAAACTTTACTCTAAAGCCAGACTCATTAATTTCTTCATGTGCTTTTTATATCCTTCATGAAAGTGCTTGACAAACAGTAATCTATTTTTCTTTCCTTGTGCTGACAGAGAGCTAAAACAGAGCAATTAAGGTCAAAAGTGTCATTAATGTTGGGTGCTTGATCTGATATCCTGAAAACCTGGTCTTGTAGGCTGTTCACCATTACAAGCAATTATGAACTTGCAGTTCCATCCATCCTGCTTGAAGGATGGCAGTCAGCAGCCAGGACTTCCCAGTGCAGACCACTATTTGCCACCCAGCAAATGGAAGACACAATGAAGGACAATCCACAGAAAGTACTGTGCTGGATTCAGCGGCAGCCACCGTGGTGGATGGCTCATAATTCCAGGCAGTGTGTAGCTGTTCTCCTCTAGCCTTCCCTGCATGGTACTTACTCATTTGTAGGGCAGCCGTGTATGAAGCCCTACTGTGATGATTGTAGCCAGGGAATTTTTGAAGACTACAGCTAACATATTTCCATCTAATCTCTTCTGACTTTTGGTGAAGTGAAACAGGGTAAGGCACCATTAACAACTTCACCAATCTTTGCTTTTTTCATGAGAAAAGTGCAGAGCACTTTTATTTTGCTTTACTTAGAGATTTGCCCTGTAATTGTGAAACATTTCCTGTGAAGCGGCTAAAGAAATATCAATTTTAGTACTCAAGAAATAATGTTTTGTTATGTACTTTATTTTTCAGAGCAGAACATACATTCTCTTTTCCTGGAAGTTTCTGAAAACAGATGCTTATATTTTAGTCTATGTACTACATGGAAAATATGAATTGAATTAGCCATATTTTAGTAAGTCTTTAAGATAATGTTGACAAGATGTTCAAATGTTAAGTACCATGGAGTCATTAGTTTGGCCTATTACAAATAGGACTTGAGAGCAGACGTATGTGAAACAGAAGGGAAAAGGACTGTTACTCAATCCTTGCTGATTTGTTACTTCACATCCTCTCGCATACACCTATTCAGCAGCTGCACTCCTGTGGTACTACTGTGACGTGCTTACAGATTGGCACCAGCTAATCATAACTCAGTGTCATTTCCCACGCTTCTCTCACCTTACAAAGTCTGAGTGCAGAGAGCACTCCCTTTGCTAGCTGTAGAAAACTTGAAAATCATATCCTCACCTGCCTTTTGTATCTGGCATGTAGGCCAGTTAATTGGTCTCCTCCATATTCCTGTAATTGCTCTGCCTGCATCAGCTACACATCTTTCAGATGTAGAAGGATGGATGTGTAGGTTGAAAACACTCTGGTTTCTCTACCCATTAATACTAACTATCTTAATAAATTATTTTTGTAATTTTGATTTTTCTGTGGGCCGTACAACAATTGTATGCCTTGCAAGATATCAAACTTATCTGTCTTATAGATAAGAATAACATAGATGTTAAGATTCTCTTGATTGCATTTATAATGTTGAATAGTTTCTCCTTTTGAGACATGAATAACCTTTTTTGCTTCCTGTTAGAGATTTCTTGTTCCCCCCCCCCTTATCCTTTAAATGGAAACACAAGTCTGCCTTTTAATAAAGCCCCAATAATGATCCTGCTTTAAAGGACAAGGGCTAATCACTTGCTGCTTAACATTCCAGCCACATGACAGTGGAGAAGAATAAATCAGTTAAACAGCAAGATGCAGCACAACTAATTTTCATGTAAAAGGGGGTGATTGCCTCTTTTTTTTTTTTATCCATTGTGATGTTTTTTTAAGCTGTTAAAGTCCAAATATTCTCGTCTATCAGTTTATGAATTATTAATAAAAAAAGAGAAAAAAGAGGCTTTCTTTTTCTAAATATCATCTGCTAAGCCACCACAGACTGAAGTGCCTCACACTGATTCCTGATTTACATAGTCCCAGTTGGAAGTTAATGAAGACTGCTGAGCCACCTTTCAACATGCAGATAAACCTTCATGTATTTAAAAGCAGGGAATATGTGCTTGTTGCTGGCAAATTATTCATCTAAGATCTGAAGTTTCTGACACCGCCTGCGTCAGATAAACTGTCACCCAAATTGCAAACTAATTAGTGATTCAAACATTTTCGAGCTGATTGATGACAGAATAATTTACGCTTGTTTCTCAGTTTCCAGCTGGCATAGGCTGCTGACTGGAGCCCTAATTAACGCTAGTACATCAGTCATGTTCTGCCAAGGCAGCACATACAATTAAAAGGCAGTTTAAATGGAATATCACATTAAAAAGGCTGGTAGATGCAAATGTGAGGAAACAGCGCTTTAGGATAAAATGACAACAGAACCCCACAAACCAAAACAGAATGGAACAGGGATTATTATTACTATTTTTTTTAAATGGAGAAGTAAATTGTACTCAACATAGGCTATTTAACAAAATAAAACAAGCGAGGAGGCAAAAAATGCATGCTAAATTCTTCATTGTTATTCTAAGGAGTTCTAACCCCGTGCTTTTCTCTTAATATTTGTTAGACAATTGGTTCACACTTGTGTTTTGGATTTCAGCTATTTAAAAATGAAATAGAGTGCCTCAGTGACAGTGTGAAGTTATTTACAACAATAATAAAATGCAAAACAGAAATATCAATATGTGTACTTGTGAGGACTATATATTGCAGCAGCCTTTAAAACCAGTTTTAAATAACAAAATAGCTAATCCAAAATTCAATGAAATCAAGGAAAAACTGCCCATAGGAATTACAGGGGGATACTACAAATATTCAGGTATCCTCAATTCTTATATTCAGGAGAAAACGAAAGATTTTGAAAACAGTGCTACCATATGGCAAATGTGCCATTGCTTCCAGCGGCATTCCCCTGGTCGAGCTAGAAAATACTCAGGGAATACACAGTTATTGTATGGGTTTTTAAATGACTGCTGTTGCTGTGGGTAAAACACAACCTACTGCCTGATTCTTTATCAAGTATGTACTGCAGCTTTCAACTACAGAAAGCCAGTCCTCTGCGGCTCTGCTGTCAGAAAGCTTTTTTATTTTATTATGTCTATTTTATTATATCTATATTAGAACCCTGATATCTGTATATCAGTTGCTCTCTAGCTATCAAGCAGTCAGGTAGGAGAAAATGCATTTTGTCACGTCAATAATGAGAAATGAGGGTAGTTGTAACCCATGTTCTCATTTGCATTTGAACTGCAAGAGTTCTGGCTGCCTGAAACTTACAATCAAGCTAAGGACAGAAAGTGTCCTCCTCCTTGCAACTCACAAAAGGTGTTAAGCCTGCAGTGCCAGACCCCTGTTGCAGTGTACACTGCATATTTGATGACACTGGTTTATCTTACTCAATGTGACCTCAGTGGGGGGAAAAGTTTTCATGAATATAAACAGCCCTAGGGTTTGTACCTTGTCTGCTAAGGTGTTTTTTGAGATTATCTATAGCACATGACAGATGAGCCCTTGACTCTTACAGCACTCAGGAACAGAACAAAGAGAAGTCACTGTAGTAACCGCAAACAGACTGCAAGACAAGAGATGTGCAAAAGCACTCCAATTTGTTTCTCAGAGCACAGCAGACTGAAAGCTCACATCACTCAGTTCAGCCACACCGCTGTCAAATGCCATTTTGCAATGTCGTGTATTTACACCTTTAAAAATATTAGATAAGTAATAATTTACATTTAATATAGCAATGGAGCGGAGGGAGGAAGGGTTTCATATATCAGCTTTGACAGCTGAGCTATTTTAAGGAGCCTTACAAATCAGAGAATTGGAGGTGAGGGGTGAAGCTCACCTTAGGCATTAATATGCCCAAGTCCTCTGACTTCACAAGAGGTAGATTTTTGCTGGGAGGTATGGCAAAGGCCGCACGCTGTTTATCTGCTTGTAGCCATGAGGCAAGAGTTACTAGAAAACCCCAGCTGAGGTTTTTGATGCCATGTCACCAAGCATCTGCAGACATGGAGGCATCCTGCACTGGGATGCCCTGTGAATGCCCAGGAATATTGAAACCCCAGTGGGCATAGCAGGATTGGTCCCAACAGCTGACAGAAGCTGTGAGAGGAGGACTGTCTCAAAAAGGCACCTCAGAAGCTCGGTGACAGCTGAGCAACGGTTGTCAGGACTGTAATTTAGGACTTTGGAATCAAAATTTTCACAATCTCTTCCACTCACAAGCTCTTCCATTCTGATGTCCCCTGTTTAATTTGGTTTTCACAGCTTCATGCACAACAAGAAATATTTTCTACTCACTTGTAGAACATAGTTTGGGATGACAGGATTACCTTCTACTTTTTAAAAAAGCTGCCAAAAGCACCGATCCTATTAGCAAAGGTAACAGTGAAAAAAAAAAAAGAAACAGAGAAGAATTTTATTACTGAAACCACACATTCAGGAAACAGGAAGAATTGATAACAGTCTGTTCATTCAGTAAGAAAGCACACTTAAATCGCTGAGGGCAGATGTCTTTTTCACAAACTCTTTCTTACAAATCTCAAATAGAGCACCCTATGCGTATAGAATGATTCCTGTAGAATTGGAGCTTGTGGGTTAAATGATCAAAGAAGTTTTCTGTTGCTTCTTACTCCTGCTGTTTCCATGCCCTTGCTGATCATGGTGGAGGCTTATTACATCTCCTCAGAGAGTAGCAGTTCTATAAGAGAAGGAATTCTGAATTCCCTGTGGAAACTAAAACTTCTAATGTGCAATGTAAATACAGCAAGTGCTAGCTAGTTTGTGTTTATAACATATTAACCAAGTGCAGTATCACCTCCCCAGTGGGGAACCCAGAAAAGCCTGAATGCTCAGACTCTTATGAGCTTTCTCTAAAGCTCTTTCTATTACTGAACACATGCAGATCTTTCCAATATGAAATATGTCTTCTTCCCTTTCAAACACTTTTCCCCTCAGGTTTCCTAATATGAAGGTTTGCTTTCTTTGATGAGAATAGAGCCTGCACAATTAAGCATGTTTATAGCAGAATTTGCTTCTGTAACTCAAGAGACGGGAAAGCATTCAGGAAAACAGGTAGAAAGGATTATTTCAGAGGTTTGGATGTTTAAGAGTTTTTTTTTAATATTCTCTAGGGTTAGAAAGAATTCTTAGGCTATGCAAATTTAGATAAAATAAAAGCAATACCATGGGAATGGAAATAAAGACAGTGTTACACCGACAGATTGTGCACCTTAGAGAACTAATTTCATTTCATAGTTTTGCCACAGACTTATGTGACATTTGGGAAGTTACTTAATCCAGTGGAACCTCATTAACCAATTTGTAAAGAGTGTAAAATGACATTTTCTTCCCTATAACAGTCTTAACTGTTCTTCTGAACTTGCAAAGTACTACTTGTACGAACTGTTCCACTTGAGAGGTGTTATATACTCTTTGGTGCTTAGCTTGTAAGCTCTCCAAGATAGACTCTGAAAATGTGAGCAAATGGAGAAAACATTATTTGTAATTTTTTGCCTGCAGCTACAGAAATTTGAAATAACTAAATTTTTCTGTAATCAGAGCTTTCACTATTACAGTTGTTTTGTGAACATATAATTTTTGAGCGTCCTTTCAAGATTTCTGAAGATTTTTGAACATAACAAGTTTTTTTCACAGGAGGTGAAGTTAAAATTTCTTTTTACTTAGGTTCATCTAAGTTTTTCAGCAGACTTCCTATCCCAAGGAAAATTGCACATGGTTCTACTTCAATTTGCACTGCCTAATGCAAATGGGATCTATCATGGCCAAGAAAGTCTGCATCCTTTCTACAGCCATAATCTTAAAGATCACCTTTAGATGGAGAATGCTCCATCCTTTCATTGTTGCA
The DNA here is from genome assembly GCF_023343835.1 of Lagopus muta. Taxonomy (NCBI): domain Eukaryota; kingdom Metazoa; phylum Chordata; class Aves; order Galliformes; family Phasianidae; genus Lagopus; species Lagopus muta. Next base: position 38,634,369 of record NC_064472.1, on the reverse strand, counting down.
TTAGGCCTCATTTCTTATTTCTTCATGCTCCTAGGAGGCAAAATATTTGGAAAAATATCTATGAAATTCATAATCCCATAATCCTCCTGTGGTACTTCAGTCCTCAGCAATGCCAGGAGGGAGCACAGGAGCATCTCGACAGGAATGCAATGGGACAATGGCTGCTGGAAATGAGGAGTCACAGTGGTGAAAGCTAGCCTTCAATAGCATATGCTGAGTAAAATGAGTAGATAAGAGGAGAAGGAAAAGGAACTAAGGGTCTGTAGGGAACTATGACATGGCACACACATGCACTAAGGAGGGATTAAATAAATAGCTGAGATGTTCTGGAATGTATTAGTGAAAAAGCCCAGACACAGAAGTTAGCAATTTTAGCAAGCCAACAGAAACTCAAAGAGAGAGGTGTTGCTTCTGAATTGGAAACAAGCTTTAGATTGAGTCATCTTCATGATCAATCTTTGACTGTCCTACCCTGCCTTTTTTCTTTTCATTTTTAAGATTCATGGTTCAGTGGTACATTTCAAGATTATAATGCAGTGTGTGGATCACAGGTGAAAAACAAATACTCTGTTAGACTAGTGAGGTTCCTCAAAGCAGGTGCTGTTGATGAATCATTTCCTTAAGTGTCACTTATGATGGTCTGAAATTTGATTGCATATCACCAGCACTTAATATCAGAACAAGATATGCCTAGACCCTGCTACAGAAAATCTGAGTGCAAAACAGGAACAAGCATTAGCAATCACAATAGAAGTAACAAGTAGCCTAGAGGCTTAATATAGATAATAGGAAGCTCAAAGAACAACATATATTTTTCCTTTGCAGGAACAAGGCTGTTTTTGCAAACTAGCACTACCACCTTATCCATTCATTGAAACAGAATTATATTGGTTTATGAAGGTGTAGCTGAAAGAATTAGGTTTGCTGTCCGCTTGGGAATAATATACAATGTATTTATAATGGATAAAGAAAAACATGTTAAAAATGAAAGAAAGAAAAAACAACAACAACAAACAAATAACATAAACACCTCAAGAATGGAAACAGCTGTCTGGGAAAACTATAGTTTGGGGACATACACCTCCTTCACAAGATACCTCCTCTGATCATTCTGACTAACAGCATCATCCCTCTTTTAATCATTTATTTTTGAAATTATATGAATAGATCTTTTCTCTTCTAAAGGTTTGGCAGCCCCTACCACCAACCCTCCTTATCAGTTCCTAGTGTGTTTTCTCTGTATTATTTTCTTCTTTCTCTTGAAATGGTAGCTGGTGCAAAGAAGGGAGATCTTGAGATCTACTAGCACAATGCAGCTCTCTTTGATTCAGAACACAGAGCTATATATTTTATCTACCAGGCACCGTGTATATATGAAGGTTTCATAAATAGCTTTTCAGTAGCACACCACCTTTAAAAGTCATCATATTAACTGAACTTATTCTCCATGGGCAAATTCTGCAAAGTTAATCTTCCATCTTTTCTCCCCACATCAAGTCTTTTATTCCTATCACTGATGAATTTCAGACAAATAACCTCACCTTTCTTTCAACAAGGGAGACCCTAAAAAACAGTAAGACTTTGAAACATGGTGCACTTCACAATCAGAAATAATTAATCTCTAAAGAATGTAAGAGTTTTCTATTCTTCCATTCTAATGAAAACTCTGCTGGTAGAAGAGAGCAATTGTATATGATTGCATAGCTATGTGATTTTATATCACACACACATACACATACAAATGTGTGTAGGTAAACGTTTATACTAACATATGGCTTGAACTTTATCTTCTATAAATAAATGACTAAAGTGGAGTTGTGCTGATTTTATTTATTTGCAAATCTGGTCTGTATATATACTTACATTTCAAAGTGAGAAACGTTCTTCATTTCAACAATTATAGATTTGTTGGGTGAAATCACAGTCCAAGATAACAGGAGTTTTATTGTGGGCTTAATATAGCACTTTACTGGCTCCACTTTTTCTGTAAATTACTTAATCTAGGGAAGTATCGATACTAATCTAGGAAAGTATTTATACTACTGCAGCACTTAAAAACTTGATGAAAGATATGGAAATAGAGATTACCTACTAGGTGAAACACTGATACTCTGTGCTAAAGCTGGTCATGTTGTCTAACTAAATAGTCAGGAATTGAGTATTGCATCATCTTGTATACTTTGTTCACAAAGTAAACAAAGAGATGTGCAAGGCTACTTTGTTTTTGCTATTGTTAGCTTTTTAACACAATTAGTTTGCCTGTGTTTTACAGTAGCAACATATTTACGTATATAGAAAGTGGTTATTTGAATTTGTTTTATTAGTTTGTAGTTGTTTCACCAGTGAATGATTACTATCCTTCCCATTATCCCATTAGAACTGTGATGATAAAAAAAGAGAAAAATGATTTTTACAAATTCTAATGACATGCACTACATGTCTATTCAGCATAGCTTTATGTTCAGATAAGTCAGTCTTCATTCCACAGGACTAATTACAGCTTCAGAAATCTGGGCGACTGTAAATTTTAAGTAAGGTATTATTTTAAAAAAAATACTGTGCCTCTGTTTTTACCTTTTTTGTTTTCTGTTCAAAAGTAAATGTGGAAATCTTTGCTAGTGGGAAAGTTGGAGGAAAATGAGACATTAAAACTGGTGAATGTCTGTGGAAAAAGTGTTCCTAACTAGAATCCTGATTTTAAGTCTATTGTTCAATTCATCCTCCAAACAAAGATGTTCCCCAGCAGATCTCTTGTTGTTCTTTCTCTAATCCCTACACTGTGCTGGTAATACAATTTGCAAAGTAACCAGATTGAGAGATTGATCTAACTGAAAACATAACCAAACAGATGAGATGAGAGGACTTTTTAGCTGGATCTGTTTTTCAGTGTGATTTTCTACATAATTTTGAAGATTGTAGGCCACTGAAGCAAAGCACAAGGATGAACAAATGGTAGGGAGAAGGAATGGGATTAGACTAATGATAATGCTGGTTTAAATGAATAACAAGTAATGGATACTGAGTTGTTCTCATTCTGTCAACAAATACATATGTTGCTAGAACTCAGTGTAACTAATTTCACAATGAACTAACTAATCACAGCTGAAAATTAAAATACCACTTAAAGAAACCTTGTTAAGATCAGACTTGTCACAGTAATAACCAAATCATGATCTATGAATATGAGACAGAAAAAGTGAAACCACTTATAATTTGCAGAGGACTGTTTTTGAATGCTGTATTTTTTGCCGTAATGCATTGAGTTAAACCAGATATTACTCAAATGTCAACAGGAGGGCTGGCCATCTTCTCATAATGTGCCTCAGGCTTATAGTGTACTAATCCAGTAGACTGAGTGAAAAGATCTTAGGACATAAGTCGTGTTGGTCATGTCACGCTGCCAGGCACTTTTGCTTCCGCATGCAAATGAAATAAAACAATATGTGCTTGTAGCAAAGCTACTCATCTTTCAGATCCAGAATACTGACTTCAAATGGACCACTAACCTAAGTTTGTATTAACGCAGTCAGCAAGTACCATTATCTGTTATTTTAATGATAACACGCACTGCAGGTTTGATAACCCCCAACAAAGAAACAGATGTCATCTTGACTGTGCCAATATTATCTATCCACTTCCTGGGACAGTTGAGAAGAAAACTATAAAGTGAGTGGCAGATGATTTCACTTAACAGTCAGTTAAGAAAGTTATTCACAGAAATGGCAACAGAAGAAATTTTTCAGGTAACTTTCATGTAAGCATTTGTGTGAACACCTCATCCTAATGAAGGTTACTGCTTGTGTGGTTAATACCTCACCAAGGAATGCCCACCATTCAAATAATTTCAGATTACAAATGCTTTTAAGAGAAATTGGGATTTGATTTTTAAGAATTTTCAAATTTTCAATAAAAATGTCAAGATTTTTGTTTTTGTTTGGATGTTTGTTTTCTCCAAGGTTGTCAATGCTATTTTCACGCAGATGTATGAGTTATTTCATACCAAATTTACACTGTTGATTTTATTTTGATGATATTCCATTTTTTTCTCCTTCAGTTCATTATTTTTTCCTGTATAAATAACTTTAAGAAATTCTACTTTTTATGTCATAAAATAGGCTTTTTGAAAAGCAAAATTGGGTCTTTAGTTCTTCTAATTGTGCTGTCAATTTTGCAGCCAAAATAAATCTATAGGCTGTGTTTCAGGAAGAAATAATTTATTTTTAATTCTCAATTCATAACTTCCCAGAAAAAAATGGAGAACACCTTTTCTGAAAAACATATATTTTTGAAGAGCTGTATACAGCTGTCATCAATTATATGTTGGAGTCACAAGGCCAGTTTCTCCCTCTTGTTCTCTTTCATCTCCATCCCTATCCAGCATATATATATTTATATATATAGGTAATAAAAACAAATAAACACACAAACAAACACACACAAAGTTAGAGCAAGTCTATAGTTGTTTATGTTTCCGTATCCTAAGTAAAAAGTCAAAAACGTATCTCATTACCAAGATGATTTTTTGAGTCATTTGAATCAATAAATCCACTCTGTGCAAGTCCAGTACTAAATGGATAGTGCTTCTAGGATGCTTTAGAGGAACCATTCTTAAAATATAGAATTCTACAGTGTGTCCACAGGCAGTTCCTTTGTTACAAGAAGCATACTCTCGGCTGCTTACAAGTTTTTCTCTCATTTAAAAGTTATACGTGTATATGTGCCCATGCATTTTGGAAAGACTCCAATCAAAGCCTCAGCTATTGATTGTGACAGGAAGTCTCCCACACTAATAAGCCCCCAATGTTACTTTTCTTCTGAATTTCATTCTGTTTTTCAGTTGATATCTATTCTTTTTTATTCTCTTCTGTATACCTTCTATGTGTCTCATTTTTTATGATAAACAGGCCTAATTTTTTCCAACCCTTTTCGTATGCAGTTTTCCTCTGGCTAATCAATTTGTTCTGTTAAACATTCTCAGAAGTCTTTTTCTTTGACAGGTCATTTCTGAGGAATGGAGACCTACATTAGTTGCTGCATCCCAGCAATTTGCGTCCTGCCATTGTGGTATTTTCCACATTATTCTCTATTCATTCTTCCTTTGCCAGAAAAGATTGATACCACTTACCCATATGAAGCACTGTGACAGAACATTACTGGTGTAATGAAAAACACCATGACAGAACTCAGAGTAAGACAGAAAATTATACAAAAACCACAGCCTTTATGCTGGCTGTGAACATGCTAGCTCCTAGCTGCAAAGAGCACAGATTTTTTAGTCCTTCTGGTTGCAAGACCAACATCCAGAGATGGATAGAAAAATTTTGTCTACAAATATATCAGTTGAATTGAAGTGATAACTATTTGAAATTTGTGAACCTAGGCCAAATCTGAGGTCCGAGAGCCTGTGTTCTCTCTGCTCTGAAATTCTCATGATATAACAGCAACCCAGCAAAGGAAATAGGAATTCAATGACTGAAGATTCTCTTCTTAAGAAAGAAGAGAGAAAAAACCTACAAAGTATGAATAGCCTGAAATAACATCATACCTCAGGCTTTCCAAAGTGAAAATGCCAAGGTTATTGTCACTGACAAAGCCTGATTGAGGAGGAGAATTTTTGGCAGGGAACAAGATGTTGCTTCCTTTTTCTCCTGCTCTAAGCAGTGGCATCAATATTTCAAGAGCCAATGTCCATCAAAGAGAAAAAATCCGTTGTAAAATAAAAGCATTGATCTAGGAGTCTGTAAAGATAGAAGTAAACAATGCAGCTATCAATAAAAGATTCTGACCTGAAAGATGTATTTAACCTGGAGGTAAATGATATTGTTTTTCCACTGTGTAAAGACAATATTAAAATGTTTAGCTTTTCGGGGAAGGTTCTGAGTTTTATTTCATGTTTGCATAACACTTTGCCCAATGTGAACACTTCTAAGCTGCAAAAATAACTGTGTATCTAGTGAACAGACCAAAAGCTGCATCTCATAGGGATCTCTTTATGTGTTACAGTCGTCTCAGTCTCTCTTGAACTACCTTCTTAAGCCATTTCTCAACAGGCACTGTTCTTTTTCTAGTGCAGTTGTCAACAGCTTTTATTTGTCACTTCCAAGATGTTGGGATTTCCAGAACTGTATTTCCAGATTTCTGCTCTTCATTGTGTTGAGCAGCATTGAAACCTAGAGTGTGGGAACCTGACTCATATGCAGGAACCAGACTCATAGGCATCCAAGCCTGCCTGAGTTATCCTGTGGATAATACAGTTGTATTTGGGACATGGAAAAAGTGATACAATCCACACTGTCAGAATCTTTTATCCCATTTAAAATTGCAAATCTTCTGTACTTCTGAAGACCCTCACTTGTGTTTTCATCTTTATCCTGGATGAGAGATCTACAGCAAATCTGGGACAAAACGTCAAAAAAGCTCATATTTTCAGTGCAGAACTATAAATCTGTTATTCTTTGTACCCAGTTGTTTTACTAGGACTGAGCTTACTGCCTTAATTCCCACAGCCAAGTCATTCACCATGTCAGGACTATGGGGAGGAGAGGAGTAAGTATGGGTGTTATTGGTGGAGGAAGGGATGGAGGATTTTATGTTGAGCAGAAGGTGACATGGAACTCAGATGGCACTTAGCCCAAGTGAAAGTAACAGCAGGGACATCCTGGGTCTCTGGAGAGCAGTTATTTTCCCACATTCAGTGGAAATCAGCTTGTCTTACACGCCAAGAGGCACTGAGACATGAGGAATAAACATGACCATCAGTACAGCCTCTTTGAGAGGCCTGAGGCCCTGAGGGTGGAGGCTTGTCAGCACTTGACTTGGCATAGCCAGATTATGCACCAACATTTGCCCACCTGCTGGCCTGCCTCTAGAGCATTGCAAAATTTATCCAAAATTAGATCTCCTTGCTGGATAAAAAGATGTCAGCTTCAAATAATTCACCAGGTCATGGGGATGGCACCAGTGTTTCATGTAGTGTCTGACCTCTGGAGAGTGAGGAATGTCAGTGACACGGAGGCCAATATAATAATAATATTATTATTAAGGAAATAATTTAGTTAAAAGAAAAGAAAGAAGAGAAATGAAGTGAAAAATTACCTGGGTAGCCCAATAAGTGCAACTCACAGTCAGATCTTTCTTAAATCTACTCTTGTTTATATCTGCTCTGATGTTCTCCAAAGTAGCAGGGAGACTGAGTTTTAAACACCAGAGCCAAAATACATTGTTCCTCATTTGACATAATTCCTAAAATTACTGTAAAACTCAGTAGTTTTCTTAAAATAAACTTAAAAAATAACAGCCTGGTCCTGTAGCCACAGACAGATGGTATTGCTATGTATGAGGGTGCAAAAGATAAACTGGAAATAGCCCAATTATAAAAATAAATAAAAATTAATTCAGATTTTCACTTGAATATAAGATTTTCCTCTGACATATATTTGTGTTAAAGCTAAGGTGGGAATTAATCTGAGATTGGGAAGAGCTGCCAACACTAAACTATAAAAATTGCCAGGATAGGCAGTGGGCCAGTTCACTTATCCTTACTAGCCATCAGCAAGATGTATTACCAAATCCTCTGAAGTTTATTATAGCAGTTTATTATTCCTTTATTTTGATTAAAAAAGAAAATCGATGTAAAACAAGTTTGACACGAAGTTTCTCCTGATTGTGAACGTTGAGGTCCATTCATATTGCATGGGAATAGATTAAGGAACCAGTTTTTCTTTTTATCAGTGACAAAACAAATACGCATGCACAAATTTAACATCTCGTTGTCACCATGGGAAAAATGTTTTCACCTTTTGCATGAGAAATAGTCAAATAAAAAGAAAGAGTTATCAAGTAAAATATGAACATATGAACATCCTAAGGGGGATTTGTAGCACTGTAGGACTTCAGTGGAGTTGCATCAAACACTCATTTGCATACTGGCTTCAGCATCTCAGTAAAGGTCTCACAGGACCTTGACATGTAGTATCGTACAGTAGTCATCCTTCAGATTTTGAAATACCACTCAAACTGGTAGTCTTTGACTACTGCCTTTCCTGAGACAGAACTGTATATTCTGAATTGCAATCCTATGGCATTGGGTAGGAATTTCTAACAGCCAGAGATCTTCTAAAAAACAAGATTTTGAAGATTTTCTCAAATTACAATACTTTAGTGTGACAGTGCTTGTGACTGTATGTGTTTTGTTTTTTCTTATTTTAAATTCGGGGTTTGGGGTATTTTTTGCTTCATAGCCAGGGCATCAGGTCCCATATTTGATGGAATTATTTCCTTACTTATTTTTGTTTTGTTTTGTTAAATCAGATGGGCTGTTATCATCTCTGATAACAGTAGTCTGATTTAGTACTGTTATATCTGTAATAATCTGAGAATATTATTTGCAGAACAAGTTCTGAGAGAAGTATCATATCTGTTATGTAGACTAACTGACATACTTTGAAACAAAACAGACCAGCTGCTGATATGTCTTCCAAAAGGGCTCATCTGTTATTTCTGACTGCATCAGTCACTGTAATAAAAGACAAAAGTTCTACAACCTTTGCCTGCTGTCACTTGTACTTTAAACATTGGGAGCCTCCATTTCTTTCCTCTCAGAAACAGAAAACAGAGTCAGAGAGTAGAGAGTAAAGGAAAAAATACCTACATTGATATGTATTGATTTCCCTGAACCGAGGGTGAATAACTTTCTCTCACGCATATGTTTGAGACAAAAAAGAATCCAGTCCTTAGGTGTTTTTTTGTTGTTGTTGTTGTTGTTTTTTTCATACAAAGTCAAGTTTATCTCACAACCAATAAGAGGGACAAAATATTTAGGACATCTTGTTTAAAATCCTAGCACCTGGAACAAGAAACACAAGAAGGGAAAGCAGAAGCAACTCAACATCAGTATTTTTTTCCCTTCTTTGCACTGCTCTTCAGTGTTTCTGGGCTGCTGCATTCAGATAATTTACACAGTAATTTTAGCTAAGAAAAGCAAAATAATGAATGCAAAGGGTTGTTTCTCAGGAGCACGGTTAGGTCAAGAAGTCACTTGTTCCAAACGTTAATATCTTCTCCAGTCTAAAGAACATTGTTAGTACCTGCTTTTAATATTGAGGACATAGCATTATAAAGATCTTTCCAAATTGATAAGAGCAAGAATAACAGAAGAAAAAATGGAGAACGTTGCTTGATCGCAATGAGAGGGGATAATGCACACCAGGATCTGCTGCTTAGAATGAGCTCTGTTCACAGAAAGATTTTTCCTGTGTGCAAAAAATAAATAAATTGCTACCTTTAGATGTGGTGGATTACTACTTTTGGATATGCTAACTATTTACCAAGACTGGTTAATTCTAACTTCATTTTTGTGGTCTTTGTTGTGCTACTCTTCATAGCAAAAAGTGAAAGCAAAGCTATTAAAAACAAAGCAAGATCTTCAAAGTTTCACTAGACCCATATGCAAAATTCATCATTAAGCCTTAGGGAAAATAAAAGAGTTTTTCATGGTCTGATTTAATCTCTATAACCTGCCATAAAAGGACACAGTTCCATCAACCTTAACAGTTTTACATGCCATTAAACAACAGCTGAATTTTTCCGCACATCTCATTTGACAGAAATGCACTCACACTTCAAATTTTACTGGTGTGGTTCTATCAGGAGAGACCAAAATAAATAAGTGATATATATTTATTTTATCCTCAAAGGCCTCTTCTTGTTAATTTTGTTAGCCCAGACACTACTTAAAGCTGACTTTCGCAGGGAAGTGTGTATTTGCAGGTCAGATTCATCAAACATTCATTGCTCAATACTGTGACAGCTGGTAGCGGGCATACTTGCCTTGTTTGGTTTTCTGATAGAACCTTTCAAGTACTGGTTGTCTGTAACTGAATTTGTCACCCGCTCAGCAAGGTTATATCTTTTCTTACTATCAAATAAAAACATACAGAAAAGCTATACAGACTCCAGTACTATTTTTTAACCTCAACTATCAATGCAAAAGCTTGGATTTTAACCTGAGAGTCACTAATAAATAGACGTGCCTCATTTCTTATGATTGATTCTTGCAGATTTTAAAATCTTAATATTGCATTTATGAAAGTGCTTATACACAATATTTAAAGAACAAGATGATGAAGGGAGGAAAAAAAACATCTATCTGTAATCAGAAAAAAGGTGGAACAAGAGTTTGCAGAAATCTGCTGAAAGTCACTGGCTGATAACAAGACAGAAAATGTTGGAAAGTCTTTTTTTCTTCAGATGAATTGAGATTTCTGGGAAGGTAGTTAACTGAACAAACAGAAGAAAACAAAGCAAAGCAAAATAAGTAATTGTGTTCCTTCTTACTTTAGCCTCCCCAGCAAAAACGTAAGTTGACATCTAACTATACTAACAAGCATTGCTTCTTTGAAATGAATTAAACTGCTAGCTGTGATACAGGACAGAGGTAACTGTGAAATTCAGCAGACTTGAAAGAAAAAAAACTGTAACTAAGATTACCAAAACTAATTGCATTAACTACACTCAGCACATTCAAGTACCTCTAAAAGTCTCTTTGCAGGTCACCAAATCGCTATAACACACACTAAATTTCAAGCAGTAGGAGAGACTTACTAAGCCAGTGGTGATGGGATTATGACCGTACACAGTGAACTGTGCAGCTGTTTCTGACCTACTCATTCCTGATAAAGTGACCACTCTGCAAAACTGATATTACATACTCAAGTGTGCTAGCACTGCTAGGGCCAGATTAAATATTTCTTCCCTGTCAAGAGTACCGTTACAGTGGCACCAGTCAGTGGGTACTGTTATGGTGAGCAGCAAACATTCTGTGCAGGCAGCATCACAGCTCACAGAGATTTGGAGGCTTTGTCTGCATTTTAGTTCCTGGTAAAAGTACACGCGTGAAAAATATTCACTGAGTTAAATAAATTAGCAGTATGAGTAAGCAGATCAAAAACAGCTGTAGGACAGTGTGTGCAGAAATGTTTAGAAACCTGTTCATACAGAGAGAATGAGAAATGTGATCTGTTGAGGACAAGGCATTCTGTGCTGGGAGACCGCAGATGCAACTTGGATGTGATGTGGAGGACACCAATACAAGTAAACTTGCCAAGTAAGATATGGTTTTCTGAGTACAATGTAAACTCACAACTCAATCTGTCATTTAACTCTATCTCTGATATAGAAATAGCAGCCATTTCAGCAATGATCTAAAGTACTAAAAAGAAACAACCCCTATAAAAAGGTAATTACACATCATAATCAATATGAAAATAAGATGCAGAGTTTCTGTAATAATAGGAGCTAAGAAGTCAACAATCCATTTTAGATGGAAGACAAGTATTTATTTCTCGTTCATTTTTTTTGAAAAATCACACAGTTTAATGTATACACATAATGTGTGCAAATCTGATTGCAGAGAACTCTTCACTGCAGTATGTTCAGCAGCATATTTAAAACAGGGCTAAAAAATTTCCTGTAAGCTCAGAATGAGATACAGGTGTAAGTACCTTGTTAAATTGAGACAGCTGTTTCTCTTAATGTAAGACTACAAAGAGAACTTCTCGCTCTTTTTTCTGACGTGATCCGGACACAAGGAAAAGTTACTGCCTCTAGAAGTGCCATAATTTCACACTATTTTCAGATAGTTTGACATATTCCTTGAACAGTCGTTCTTGATCTTGAGCAGCAACAGGTCACATTCTACTTTCAATTACTCCATCACCACTGTCTTCTTGAAATACTTGAACAATTATTCTCCTAAGCTTTACTCCAAAACTTCAGGAAATGCTAGTGAAAAATAAGAAAAGAAAGGTCTTCTATACTTTGAAATCTCCACAAAGTACAAATATCAGTCTTGTTCAGAACTAAATTTCAAAACTTAATGTAATGTCATCTCTGAATGCCCACAAAATCCCAATTACTGGCTCACATTTGAATAGCAGTTCTGTTGTGACTATTGTTGCAAGAACCAAGAAGTTGCACCCCAAGAAGTAAGGATGACTTTTGAAATATGTGTTGTGTGCTTTATGCATAGAAACAACTGTGTTCTTGATCTCTTCAAGAACAAGTCTTGTCTCTGCAGAGAAAAAAAGGGAGACATGTCTTGCAAGGGAGACATGAAAACAGAACAGGTGGGTTTTACAAGGTCTGAACAACATTTTATTTTTGAGCTCCAGCTTGAGTTAGATTATGTTAAGAACCGACTGTGCCACCAAAGCATTGTCATGACCTACAAATTACCCCAGGTTTAAGAGCTGGTGTATCCTACCCTGCAAGAGATTCTGAGGGAAAGTGTGCCTACAAGAGACATCCAGGCAGTTTTATAAACTCTTTAGGCTTCTGGTGTCTTGTGGTATCATATGTGAACAATCAAATCAGTTCTGATTTGAACGCTGTCACTTGGATTAGGGTTTATCTATCGCATGGTAGCACTGAGTTAGCAGGCCGCGGAGATGAATAGAAGTACTGATTGCTGAACTGACAGCCTTGAAGATGAGTAGCATTATTTTATCACATACTTCTTTGCAGCATGTGCCAGTGGGTTTTAGCTGTCACATTTTTTAAAATTATCAAGCCTTAGAGTAAGTAACAGGGCTGGTTCCTTAGTGCATAAGAGTCCCCTTGTCTCTTTCTGATCCTACTATAGCGGCTGCTTTTAATTTGCAGTTTAATTTAAATAAACAAAATGCTTTGTTCTGAAAAACACAACATGGCTACTAATTTAGTTAAGTGCCCTGCTTTCATGTGCACCTCTTGTTACCATAATGGCTCTAAGAAGGAATAAATCACAGCACAGGCTGTTAAACTCATTTGTGAAGCTAAAAGCCCTGTGTATTTTTAAGCTAATTCCTTCATAACACCCATTAAGGTTCATTGACCAGGGACACATTCAGACTACAGTAAGGTTTCATACATACTGTCCAGTAGCTTGCTGCAGAAGTGTATGTTGTGTGCAGCTGTTTTTTTTCTCACTCAGCTTCTCCTGATGCATTCACCTGCCCTGTTCCCCTAAATCTATGTTTCTGGATATTACTAACAATATATTAAGGTCTACAAACCATCTATAGGAAGCAGAGTGCTAATTACACAATCACTGTCTGCTAGCCCCTTCAGGTTCTCATCTGCTTAGAAGAGGACAAGGACAGGACAAGGCTACCAGCAGTAATACACAGATCCAGTGACAAAAAGGTTTGTCCCATTCCGTGAAGCTCCCTTCTTCCCATTTTGCTGGTATGGCAGCTCAAACAGCTCCACGTCCATCCTCTGGGATAAATGGTGGCAGACAAAGGGTGCATCAGTGTGGTTTCAGACACACTGCACAGTGCTGAGGTAGTGGGGATGTTTCCATCACCTCCAGCTGAGTATGTGACCTGCCAGGTTGACTATCCAGGCACAGTACAGTGAGATGTGGAGCCATGGCACTGGAAACCCTTCACTTGTGTCAGCACGGCACTCTGCCTTGCCTAATTAGTCAGACTGTCAGTGTATTAAATCTGCAAACATTAGTCTGCAGAAGAAGGAGCAGTTTAATGAGTCAGGCAGGTTTCATGGAACCGCAATTTGCTGTCGTTTTATCCAACTCACAGCTACTCATTTCAAGCCTGCCCATGTGCAAGTACACACCAAAGCCAAAGCAACTAATTTGTCCAGGCATCTAAATCCCATTTCTTACTAAAGATCTATCACCAGTGGCAAGACTGCATTTTTTAACAAACAGACAATTGCATTTTCCAGAAAGTCTGTGAAATACTCTTCCTTCAACTACTGCTTTACAGTAACAAAAGTGCATCCTCCAAAGACACTCCCAAAAGACAGAAAAATCAAGAGGACTCAAGGGCACTGAGGATACCTTCAGGATTAGATGTTTGGTGAGCCTTCCTTCTACAGGCTCTTATGAACAGTACCCAAATATTCAACACCCCAAAAACATAAAAGCTGAAAGGCTAATTACTTCATTTATCATCATTTCATTTTCTGTGGAAAGCAATTTAATTCTTATCCATCCTAATAAAAGAAGTATTTTATCATCTTTCCCACCAGTCCTGAATTAGGCAGCACAGATGCCTCCATGACAGTAGATCAAATGTCATGGTATTTCTTACCTAAAAGGGCACTGCAGCTGAGCATATCAGGAACGACACTCACATTAAAACAGATTCTTTTAGCATTTGTGCTCAGAAAGATAGCATTTTAAAAGATTCTGTCATTTTTGGAAGCTTCTTAGGATTAGATCTTAGAATATGGGTAATGATTGATACAAAACACTTGAGAAGAAAATCCCTCTGATGGGGAAAGGAAAAAAAAAATGGTATGAGGCAACTTACCTTTTAAGGAGAAAAGAAATGCCTAGACAAGGTGTTTAACAAGCTTTCACAAGGAAGAAGTCTCCTCACAAAGTGGAAATAATTTAGCCAAGTTAAGAAAAGCAATTTTTAACTTCACCATATAATTCTCTGCTACAGATCTGCACTATTTACAGTGGGACAAAGAGAAGCACTGGTATTTTGGATTGACATTGAATGAAATTTTAAAATAGAAACTCAGATAGAGACTGAGTGAGAGCTAGAAGGTACACTGAGACCCAATTTTATTTCAAGTTAATTTGGTGGATTGCCATTGTTCAGTTTCTCTTGAATTAAAAATAGAATCAGCATTACTTAAAATTATTTCTTAAAGTCTGGGAGAGCTCCTGGATGGAGGACAAACATTTTAAAATCTATTATTCTTGTCGGGAAACAGTTAATTGGAAATCATACATTTTTTCCCAATAAAACATTCTGTAACATTTCGTCAAACAAGCAAACAAACAAACAAAAAAAGAGTAATTCTCAGAGGTGGAATAAAATAAGAACAAATGTAAACTGGATCACAGTTTCAAATGATAGGAAAATGTTTAAATGTTTTTTTAAGATCAGTCTGTGGTTTCAGAGAGAGACTGGTCAAGAATGTGTTACTGGAGAAAGATGCGGTGCTCTAGAGGAGTCATCCAAATAAGGAAAGCTTCCCAAGGTTGATATGGCGAAAGTGCAGGGGCTGGCAGTAGTGGAGGAAAATGGAAACAAGAAACACAAGGGCTTCACAGAGTGAGGTCTTCAACAGTAGGTGTGCATTGACACAAGTCATCTCCCCTGCGTAAGGAGCAGAAGGGATAAAGGAGGATGACTCAAAGCAAAAAAAACCAAAAAAATAAAAACAAAAACAAAAATCCTCTGCTTCAGCCCTTTCTTCAGAGCCATAGAATCTGGTGAAGTTCAACTTTGCCAATTACATGTGAATATCTCTAGAGAAAGCAGAAGGAAAAAAGTCAGATAGGGAAAAGATTGTAGATTTCCCACATATTCCTGATGCTCAGGACCACTGCTCTGGTGTAGGCGAAAGACTTTTAACTGGGGCATATGTTGTAAGAGATAAGTTAAAATTTGGAAGAAGGAGAGCTATTTAGTCTGCCTGATTAATTCTTAATGAAGAAATGTGGCTTAGCAAGGAGCAGAGTCATGGGAAGCTGGCTTCAAAGGAGACCATTTTAAACCCACAGCGTTTAAATTGATTTGCAGTGTGGTTCTGCTGGGAAGATGCTAAGGGACCCATACAAACAGCAGTATGTCTGTGTGTCTGGATAGGCACTGTAGAGAGACAGGGGAGATTTTTCTAAAGTCCTCCAAAATCAGCTGCCCCCAAAGCTGGGGTTGCAGCTGAGGGTAATTTCAGGGCTGGGGGGGCAGCAGTTTCCCTTGTGGACTTCCAAACTAATGACAGAAGCCCTCTCTCTGTGCACAGCATGGGCTTGCAGCATGTACCAGCCTCTGCCCTACCTGCACGAGGCATCCTGGGAAAGCTCATATGTTTATGACTTTTGGGAAGAAGATGCTATTTATCGTGTAGAACTGTAGTGTTTTTCCCATGATTACCCATCATAATTTTGTGCAGTACAAATGATTTTTCAGGCAATAAAAGAGGAATTACTTTTTTAAGAACCGAGCTGTTTATGTGACAATAAAATCTTCCATGTATGACACTTGTATGTAGTGTCACACAAATACTTTGGACCTTGTAAAACTTTATTACATCAGTGTCATTCCTCCTTGTTTCATTTTTCAGATTTTGAAGGCACTTTGGATCTTTTTTCACCATCTCGCTTTATAAAGCAGACTTCTTATCAACTGTGTTTTCACTGTGTACATCTATAGGACAGTGTACATTTTAAGCAACCTGGGATTGCAACTGTATCTATAGTCAGGCTTTTTCTTCTTTTTTTTTTTTTTATCCCACAAACAAAAATAAAAAATAAAATTCATATCCGGACTAACAGTGTAGAAAATATTAACCCGCAGCAAATTTTTATGCAGGCAAGTTATAAATCCCTGGAAATATTACAGTAGCAAAACACACTGACCTTTAACTCTAGGATTGCAAATAGTAATGCTATAATAATTGTGTATGTCCTTTTATTGTGTGACTCCCCTCTCCCCTAGCCCACTAGGAAATGGAAAATTATGGCCTTTAGCAGTCCTTTAAATTGAAGGTATAGGGATGCCTTAAGTTTATTCCCAGTTATATATAACCATGTATTATTATTATTATTTATATCTTGCTAGCGGCACTTGGAATGCAGCTGCTCCTATGGGTAGCCTTGTAAAGGAAGGTGCTATGTGTTTTGAACAAGTATTAAATGTGTACAGGAGATGATGCTATATAAATACTTTCTTTTCATATTTTTGTGAACTAACATTGCAGTCTCTGAAGAGATAAAGATTCCACAGAGAAGTCAGGAAAAGCTACATGAGGGGTGAGCATACGTATAGATAAAAATAATCAGCATTGTAACACTTAATACAAGCTGAGAAATGACTAATCAGGAAATAAAGTGATGTGTTTCATATTTAAAGCTCTGGTTGAAATATTCCAACAAGATCTTAATTGCTACTATCAGCTTAGTGTGGGCATCTCTTTCACTCTTCTGAAGTGGGACAAGGACTCTGAGGCTGGTAGGAAAGTTGAATGGCACAACAAATTCTCCTGCTGTATGATTTTGCAGAGACTGGTGCTGCTAAAGATAAAAAATGCAATGTAAATGTGCCAGAGTCAGTGAACAGAGAACGACAACACCTCAGGATACTCTTTGTTTTTGAAAATAACACTTTATGTATCTTTTAAAAATGTTTCTTCCAAGTTTTAACCAGAAAGACACTGTATTCAATAGCTTTCTCTCTTTTCAAGGAGACATAAATCCAAGAGGCACTCTTTTCTAACCTTTTTCCTTATGCAGGGGCAAGATTAACACACGCGTATAAAATAAAACTATTGAGCTATTTTAATACTTTTTCTGTCATGCATTCAGTACACTCTAAAGTTGTCACCAGCTACTGTTTCATTTAATTCCCTAGCCTTCAGGGTAATGTAAGAAAATTGAAGAGATTAGTAGCTCTCCCTTTCCTGTTCAATGCATTTGTGTTGCAGTAAATTGGTACCAACCTTCAATCTCATGGTCAGGGCTCTCTAGGGTCCTTCCACTGATATGACAGAGCAGTCAGCTTGATAAATGGTGCACATGCCCTAGAGTGCAATGGAGAAAGCTTCCCTCCCTGATTCCACAATTGTCTCTCCCACGCCAGAAAAGAGAAACACCTGTCTTGTTGCACTAAGAAACTCCACTCTTCAATGTATGCTGTCTGTGTTAATTAGAAGATACATTCCCTCCTCCTGACCAACCCTGATTAATTATGTCATGGGCAGTGGTAAACGAAGGATGCGGTCTTGTTGTGAACTAGAGGGAAGGAAAAATCTTCAGCTTGAAAAACGACTTTTATTGAAACTTCAGGCTTTCGGGCTGCTCTGATGAAATAGCAGGACAGTGCACAATGTTACTTTATTACTTCACTTAATCACCTTGAATTACAGGGAATGGACACGGCGTTAACACGGGCACTAACATAAGATGCAGTACTTCAATGCTTTTAGGAAAGCATTTAAGCAAATGCTTCTCTCATATTTTGGTTTATTTTGGTTTAGCAGTGCTCTCTGAACAGGGCTCAGAAATGCTCAGGCACCAAGGACGGGTCATTGTGGTCATTTTCACTGCATGAAAAATATAAAGGGAAGATCTTTACCCACAAACTTGGCCTTGAGCAGCCAGGCATTTCAGTGTCTTAGTGCACAAACATATCACTCAAAGTTGCAAATGCAGACAGCCCTTTTTAAAGGACATGAGGTGAAAATGATAATAGAGAATTGACTAAAGGATTTAAAAGAACAAGACTTAAAACACAACTGACATCAGATAAATATGTAGAGGATTAATTTGCAGTGGGACAAGAAATAAGGTATAATTTTCACTAAATTGTGTATTCATTAATATCAGTTCACACCTAATGAAGATCATAAAATCATAGAATCGTGGAATCAGCAAGATGGAAAAGATCTCCAAGATCAACCGTCCATTTATCACCAAGATTCTCTCAGTAAACCATGTCCCTTAGTACCACATCTAAATGTTTCTTGAACACCACCAGGGGTGGTGACTTCACCACTTCTAGGGTAACCTGTTCTAATACCTCACCATTGCTTCAGAGAATAATTTTTTCCTAATATCCAACCTGAACCTCCCCTGGTGCAACTTGAGGCCATTCCTTCTAGCCCAATCATTAGTTAAGCAAGAGGCTGATCCCCACCTTGCCACAACCCCCTTTCAGGTAGTTGTGGAGAGCTATAAAGTTTCCCCTGACCCTCCTCTTCTCCAAAGACCAGGTGATGTGTGTCTTAAATGAGGTTTGATGTAGTTCCCTATTAAAAATCTAAAATAGCTTTGCACAAAATAACACACAGCTTTGAATAATATTATCAAGCAGTCTAGATGTGTACTAAAATCAGTCATTTGCTCAGAAGTCTATAGAAAATGACTGAATGATTTCAAAAGTCTGCTACTAAGGGGTTAATACTGGCCTTGCTTCTCAGATCCAATACACAACAGACTTCCAGACACATTACATGTTGCACACCAAAGTTAGATTTTCTGCTCTGCACTCTTCTAAGCCCACAGAAGAACAGACCTGCCATTTTACTTTGAACTGTGGGTTGATTGCCTTTCCCTGTCTCGTTCCATTGTGCCTCTGGCATTGCACAGGGCTGGGAGAACTGTGTGTGATACAGACCATACCATGATTAATAGTTGCTGGTAAATCCAATGGGGTGAATTAAGGACAAAAAGAGCAATCTTCTCTCTGAAATTCCTCACCTTCATGAATTTGCCAGAGTCTTAAGGCTAGATGATGAAAGCAGTGTGTGCGGAGCCTGTAGCCACTCTTGAGGAATACAAGCTGATTTTCAAATTGCTGGGAATAGATTGTAGGCACAAAACACATACCATACAGGTATCAAAAGAAGCTGGAGAAATCACATGACTTTGGATGGCATAATGATTTGATTTTCCAAAAAATGCTTGTTACCTGTCCCAGGCTCAAAAGAAAAATATGGAAGGTTGGACGTACCCAGCAGCCGTGTGCCTGCAAAGCCAGCTGCTCACTTCTCTGTCCTGCAGGATCAGGAAAAACAAAAAGGAGAGAAAACATGTAGAGAGATAAAAAGAGTTTAAGAGGTAAAGCAAAAGCTATGTGTACGTGCCAAGCAAAATAAGGAATATATCTGCTGCCTCCATGGGCAGGCAGACAGCCTGTCACCTCCTAGAAAGCAGGGCCTCAGCATGCCTCAATTAGTTGGAAAGACAACACCAGAACCCAGAAGTGCCCCTCACTCCTCCTTTCCTGCTTTTGTTGCTGAGTGTAACATCATACGCAATATCCCCCTAGTTAGTTTGGGCTAGTTGCTCTGTCCCAACTCCTTTAAGCTTTTGGTCCAGCCCAGCCTAGTTGCTTTGGTGACAGACTGGGAAAAAAGAGAACGTCTGGGTGCTGTGCAAGCAACAGTTTATGCCATAATGAAAACGGTAACACATTAGCACTGTTTTAGCCACAAATTAAAAATGTAGTACAATCTGGGCTATCATTAACCCCTTCTCCACATGGTTCAGAACAGAAGGACAAAGAGATGAAACCAACCAATGAAAACCCTCTATCACATCAGGTTTGCCCTCGGGACAGGTGCTTCTCCAAATGAAATGAACCAGATTTTGCATGGTCAAATCTAGGCCAACACCAGTCAGCTGATTGCTGCTTTCCTCTATATCTGCAGCATTGAGGGAAGTCCATCTCGCAGGTAGTCTGCACCAATTATCTCAACATCACCCTATCTTTTGGCCTCCCTGACAACAGCTGCTTTCTCAAAAGGATGGGTCAGGAGCAGTGCTTGATGTGTGAGTTTGTTACTTCCACAGGGGAGCATTCTCAGACTGGTTAAGATCAAGCATCGAATCTATCACATCTTTTGCAATCTGGCTTAGCAAAAATGAACAGAGACTGCGCTAAAAAATCATTATTCTTCCTTAGTAAAACACTAAAGATTATTTATTTATGTATGTATGTACATATGTATGTATGTATTTATTTATTTATGTTGTCACTGCTCTTACACATCATGTATACACACACCCTGTGCAACATGCACATAGTAAAGCAAGCAACTGCTTTGAGGCACTTTTTTTTTTCTTTTCAAGGCACTTCATAAAACTCTCATCACCAGTCCAGCCAGCTGATGAGAATGGACATTCACCCATGGTTGATTCTGCACAGGAGCAGCTCCTGAAAAATATTAATAGATGAAGTAAAGTATCCCAAATAGTGATGCCTTATTCAAACAGATGGAAATTTTACATGCAGAACAGTTGCTGCAGTGTTATACTACCTGTGTAATAATTCATGACCTGAGTAATAAAGAACTCATTAAACCTACTCCCTGCTTTTCCTTTACACATAGACCTCCCAGCAGTTTAAGTCGTGCATAATGAGCCCATGTAATTTAAGGGATAGTGTTAAAACCATCTACCATTCTTTTATATCTGAAATCGTTCTGTTATTTTCCTCTACTACATTGCTAGCATAGCTAGGAAACAATATATTACCCTAATTACATGTTATTTATTAGGCTGGAAGCAAATAAGTCATTCAAAGACAAATCCCCATAGTTATTCATGGAACTGCTTTAGATAACAAAGATATAGTAAACCAAGTGATCTTTCATTATATTTATCATACACTCTTTGTATTAATGAACAATAACAGGCTTTGCTGAAATAATGACTTCTTTCTGAGTTGTGGTAAATGCTATACTGGCCATATTTATCAAAAGAATGTTAAAGCCATAGATAGCCTTTATTTCTTGTGCTTGCATTGGGAAAATTGGGTAGCTGGTGAACAACGGTGATTTGGAGGGCTTAGTAAACATAATATAAAATAATCTGTGGCTTTAAAAAAACAACATGCATAATACAGTAGTGGCAGCTTGACCCTTGAGAAACACATAGTGGTGAAGACTGGCAATTTATTTATATAACTCTTGCCTTCGGAAAAGCCTCTTTGCTCTTGATATGAGAGACCCTTTCTCTGTGTCGTTAAGCAAACATTAAATCTGCACAACAGTGGGATGAAAATTTCTAATTAACTTCACTCATCATTTGAAATTAGCAAATGCGGCAAAGAAAAAGAAATAAATTTGAGAAGGAAATCACAGAAAAAAAAATGAAAAAGATGAGAATATTAGTGCTTTGGACCTGACTGTTTATAAGTACTCTGGGTTATGTTTTTAGTGCTTTTTAGAGAAGAAATAGGAATCCCTATCTTTTTCTTTCCATGTACACGTCCTACTCACAATGCAAAAAGTACAAAGTTATCTTGGTGAATATTTGTTTGCTCCGAAAAAGCTGTCACAGAACAGGACATTATAAGAATATTCATAAATATAGTGTCTAGGATCATCTCTCAGGAACTGTACACGTATTCCTTTTTATGAGAGAACTCAAATTCCAACAGTCTTGATAGAAAGTTTCACTCTGCTGGGCCACACTGTCAGAGCTACAACCACCGTTATGTTGCTATAAGCCTGACCTGTTAAAAACTCCACTAGGAATAACTTTTGATATTATCTATCTGTCCTTTCAGGTTAGATAGGTTAGGCATTGCAGTGGAATACTCACTCAGGTGCTATGTTATTTAGATCTCAAAAGTTCTGGGCAACCACAGGAGAGACATTTAAGAACGTTCAAAGATAATCACTATGGGGAATTAACATTCTTCAGGACTAGATAACAGCTAAGCAAAAGTTTGGGAGCTGCATGATGAAATCAGGGACCTCAAATACAATTAATTAAAGTTCAGGTACTTCTTGAAATGAAATGCAGACATGATATAGGGATATTTCAAATGAATATGCCTTTGTCAAAACTAATTCCTTATATGCATTCTTAATACTGTTCAATAGAAAAGAAAAATCCAACAGACCCTTTCAGGAATGTTCCATAAAAATTAATTTGTTTCACTCATAGAGAACAACATTAACTGTGTATTAAAAATATATGTATATATATAAAAATTGGACAAGAAAAAGGACAGACTGCTTGCTGACACAGCAAAATAGTGTCCCAATCTGAAAATGCAGTCCAATGAATTCAGTCCAATAAATTTATTCTTTTGTCCTTCCCCTGTATTTTGTGACTTTAATTGAACAAACTGAATTAATTTATAATAATAATTACAAAGTTGTATCTCTAATTCCTCTAAAAATGCATATAGAAATGTATACACATTCCATGTTTATTTTTGTCAAAATCCTTGAGTCTGGTTTAATAGAAGACTCTTGGAGTTTGGATCAGATTTGAATCTAGCTGATGAGTTTATATTATTTTTTAAAAATAAAAGGCACAAAGTCACATAGCACTGTGTATATCTAAACATAAAAACATAGTTCACATTTGTAACTAAAAACTGTACACTATATTGGATTTGATGCCCATAGTACAGTGCTGTTTGTTTTTATGACAAATACACAAACTTTCTAATTTCCATAATATGAATGAGTGAATTGCCTTTAAACCACACTTTACTACTGCTAGACTAGAGAGAAAGAAGGGGAAAAGGTTGTTTAACACAGTGCAACTGTTTTTTTGTTACAATTTTGCAGTTAAGTTTGCAATCTGACATGCTTTCAGCTTTTTGATAGCTACTGCAGGAAGTATCTCACTAATGAAGAACAAGCTGCTAGAAATGCTGATATTAAGTGCAATTATTCCACACAATGATCACACTAACATGATAAGCTGGTCATCTCTGAACCTATATAACTCCATGTAACAGCTTGTGTCACCATAGTTTACATTCACAGAGCAACCCATCTTGACTGTGTAAGAAAACTTGCTATCTCTGTGTAAATCCCTCTAATGCTAATGTTGTAAAGTCTAAGTCTCAGTTGGCCTTGTCAGAAGAGAGCAGATCTATTCTGATAGTCCCAGTGTAAACGCAAGACAAAAAATTATTCAAAACAAAATCAATTCCTCTCTTCTCCATATATATTTAAAAAAAAATGTTCTCCAAATTTTTTTAATTCCCTGTATCAGTTCTTCCCCAGCTTGGTTTGGAACCTAGGCAGCTGCCATATAAACCCACAATGCATAATCATTAGAAGAAACACTGCAAAACATCAGAGCTGAGCAATAGTTCTGTCACCTTTCCCCCTGTAGAAGGGATGTGCTCTTCAGGGTGAGGGTGAACAAATTTGCAGGACACAAAGGAAGACCACATTGTGATAAATGGCAGAAATGACAAGCCCTTGGTATCCAACACCAGAGATGATTAATGCTTTTGAACACAAAGCTACCACATGGTCCCAAACATAATAAAATAAAACCCTGCAATATTTCGACGTGTGACAAAGCATATAACTATGTCCACTTACTCAAGATGCACACAGAGACACATACATTGCCTAAATGTCTATGGAGCTTTTTAGGAGTGTAAATATTTGGAAATGGCTCTGCTTGTGGGCTAAGGAATATATTAAGTGCATCATTATTAACATATTCCTTACTGCCTAACATGTAATGCAACTGCATCATCATGTACCTAATAATCCTGCTTTGAAGTAATGAGCAAATAACACTGACAAATGCTGACATCATATAATTGGTATAATGAGCTTCAATGGGGATGAGATTCTGAGTGTGATCTCTACTTCCTTAGAGCTGAGATAGATTAAGAATAAATCTTGAAAGTTACCACATTTAACCCTTGTGTCACCACAAAAAAGACTGATACGCATTTTGTGCACATTTTTTTAAGAATAAAATAGCTGGATATAAAAATAAATAAATAAATAAATAAAAACAAAAACTGACCATGAGACATATAAACATTTGTAGATCAGATGCAAGGCATCTTGCAGCCTGCTATAGAGCTAAAAAAAAGTGCAATCTGCCACCTGGAATTAGAAGTAAAATAGGTCCCATCAGTTATGTGCTGCATTTGGTTTTCTAAGCCATAAAAGAAGTTTTGAATTACACTGGTAGGAGTAAGCTTGCACTCTTGGGGGCAGACAGGACAATTTTTTGGGGTTGTTTCAGCTTAGCTGTAATACATTTTAATTTTAAGGAATTCTGAGCCAAAGAACTGTCATTCTCCTTCCTTAAGGATCAACGTCCCTCCTGTAACTGCATTTTTGTCCATTTGACTGGATTCCAAAACAAGTTATATTTCTGTAGAATTACTTAAGCAAATTTTCAGTAAAATGAGTTAATCATAAAATAAGATCAGAAAAAAAGCCACAACCATTCTATGTGTATTCTCAATTCAATGCCACAAATGTGGGCAATATTTCTGAAATACTCAAGATTCTCACCTTTTGCATTTGCCACAATATACTTAGCAAAATATGCTGAAATTTCTTAGCATTTTCAAAAAATAGGCAGAAAGTAATAGATTTTTCAGTGACTTTGCTTCCAGAAGTAGTACTAGACCTGAGTCCAGAAGACCTTTATTCTAGATCTTCTTGACTCACGTTTACTTTCTATTTCCTCTTTCTTTATAACCATTTCTTGCTCAAGATTACAATACGTAAACATATGGAGATGCCCATTACCTGGAGAGATTCCCCCAGAGGGACATAAATGAGTATGAAAGACAATGAAATGCTGGGGAATAAGTGACATCTGAATGATAAAATGTTGGTCTGTAGTCCTCTAGGAAGTACTGTGGAGACAAGGACATGAGATATCCAGCAGTGAGTACAGAAAGTAACAGTTGACAGGACAGAGATGCTGAAGGACTGTTTGCCTTTTTTCTTTTTATATTCTTTTAAAATTGTAGTGTTTTTGTGTGTGTGTGTGTGTGTTTTTTTTTAATTGTTTCCATTTGTTTATTTATTTATTTACTTAATAGATATTGTAAAAATAGGTCCTTCTGAAAATGAAAAGAGGATAATTGGATGGTAACAGTAGTGCCTGTGGCGCTCATATCCCAAGGCAACAGTTCAAAATAATACAGGAACTCTTTTATTTAGTCAAGTGCTGAGGCCATCTGATAGATGAATGTGAAAGCCACTCTATGGACAAACTTTTAATCACACAGGGACAAGGGAGCCATGATTAGGTGAACATGGGGAAGTGGTGCTCTTTAAGGCACAAGAGGATTTTCACCTCTGTGTTTCCAATTATCCAATTTCCTGAATAGGCAGACAGACAGCAGAGTTGAGAAGTGATGGATAAAACAGAAATATGACATGTGAAATACATATAAATCAGAAGGAAGGACAGGGAGGATGTAGGAGATATAAGAAAATTGGTGACAGCTGGTTGCGGACAACAGATTCCTGAGCTAGTGATCATGAAAACAGATGAGTACACAGGACAGATTACCTGAACATAGCTATATTCTTCTTCATATGAGAATGGCTTATACAGATCCAGACTTATATCTTTGACCCATAGCTGAACTTGTCCACTACTCAAAAAAATGCTTAAAAATTGACTCTTTACAACCAAATGATAAAAGATATGCAAGAAAAATATGTCACAGTTAGTAGCATGAGTATTAACCTCCCCTGTCCACACAATAAATCAACGTAAGTAAGCATCGAAGTTACTAAAGGTCAGTTTAAGAATATCAGGATATGAACTGAAATGTCCTTTCATTAAAAAATAAATAAATAAATAAAATTAAAAGCCCACCCTCAAAGCTGCAATAAGTGTACCTCTTAGAGTAGTCAAAATGAAAAACTAAGAGTAGAAGCACTCAGAAATACTCATTTCCCATTTTCTCCCTCAAATCCGTATTCTGGAAAGCAATATTAGCTACAGGAGTGATAAAAATGAGCAGAAATTATTTACTTATTCCAACAGTTATCTTTACTTATCTAACAGATCAGTATTTTGTTCAACAAGCCAGTAAGCCTTTATGTCTTTCTTTTTATCTGCAATAAACAAACATTTTAAGGATGTTATCATAACTCTCCACAACATTGCTGAGGTATTTGAGAATCTGACTGAAAATCATCTTGTAATCAGCAAACAATGAATGAGCATACACCTTGGATAGTTATGCTTTGCAAATTAGTACTTCTTTATGTTGATTTTGGATCAACTTTCTTCTCCTTACATCTAATAAAGATGAAAACTCCATCACAATATTTTCTATCAACATAGGTTATTTTTAGGTTCAAAATGAACTTTGATAAGATTATAAACTTTTAGAAGAAATTCTCATTTCATCAGAAAGTCTTCACAGTTTCACTCAGATCAGAAAGTCTCAAGGCTATATTTTTGTGGCTGTTGTTTCACAGTATGCATTTCAAGTCTTCTAAAAATAACAATTCTACTTTTAAATGAAATCAGGGAGCCTAAGGTAGAGTGTTTTATTGAAAAAATGATAAATTATTTCTAGAATAAATCAAACAAACTATAATTAAACAAGCAGTCTGAGAAAAGATTTTGAGTAGATGATAGAAAAGCATCCTGCATAGAAATTCTCTCTTTTCCATTTTTTATCTGAAATCATAACAATTATTTCAAGTGTGCAATTTAAAAACAAGCTTCAAATACTGTACTATGATTCTAGGCTTTTGGAATATAGAACAATTTCAGACATTATTGTGGACTCTGCTTCCTATACAAGACGAGTATTGTAGAGATTAGTAGATAGACATTATTAACAAAACTGAACTCAATGAAAATTACAAACAGTATTGAGGAAAAGTGTACCCATTCTGTTACTTGCTAGACTAATCCAAGCTCAAATGATCATGTGCTGACAGGTCCTCCTAGCAAACAATTTTCATCCTAAGTAATTGTGCTTAAAAGCCACGAAATCAAGAAATGACAAATATTAGCAGTTTGGGATTCTTCCCTAAGTGTGAATCCAAAAGTTCGCATCTGCCTAAACTACAAGTTCATTAGACAAGTGAAAAAAAGATGAAATAATGCCAACACCTCATTCTTCAGAAGTGCGTTTCAAGATCTTATATATATAGGGATAAATAAAATGTTTTCTCTGTAGCTTTGTTCTCAACTACTCACTGCCAGTAAGGCTTGTTTCATGCATGAGATACACACAAAATTTGTTTGGCATCCTGTTATCCCTTAAACAGTGCTGCTACCTTTTGATTTCTTATTTCTTCTGGGTGCTCTCAAGTTCATTTCCTCAATATCTGCTTTATGAACTCAGAGAGACATTCAAAAAGATAACTGAACTATAGCCTGACTATTCTGTGTTCTTAAACAAACACAACTGCCTGTAGCCTGAATACAGTTGTTTGGGTATAACTTACAGTTTCTGTAATTGAGGAATGGTAGCTCTACACCTATAATTTTAATGATCTAAATCATTGCATGAGAAGAAGAAAGAGAAGATGGACTTGTAGCAGACTTCTCACTGGAATAAGCCATGACCGGTAAGTCAAGGCAGATTCCAAAGCCTTTTGAACATGCCTTTCTCTTCCCTTAGTATACATCTCTCTTTTCAAGAACCAGATGAAAACCATTATTTGGGAAATTAATCCCTGTGCATGCTATTTGGGAAATTAACTCCTGTTATGTTGTGTTTGATTGAAGGAGGTAAATGAAGATAGAGCTAAGGGACTGAGCTGCACACAGCAAGAAACTTCTAACTAGTGAAGGGACAGATATCCTGTTGTTAGTGAGAGCTACACTGAAATATCTACACCATTAACTTCTGTCATTTCTGCATACCATGAGGAGGCAATAGAGCTCTTAACAACACGAGGACCCTGTTTAGTGGCCACCCATATGGAGCTATAACCCTTTAGCTTTGTTTCAGCACAGTGTCGTCTAAGTACAACTCTCACATTATATCAACCACATTCAAATGATGTTTTCCAACTATCTGAAGACCTCCAGTATTTACCTCTTCAGTAAGAAGTGGCAGTGAGGCTGACAACAGTTATGAAGAAAGACTCTAACTGTCACACAAACTGAGAAACAAGACTATCTGGAAAGATTTGTTTTTTAATCAACTCTGGAGGGCCAGAAAGAATGGGACTAGGGAAAAAAAAAAAAAAAAAAAAAAAGAATAGCTCAAATCCTTAAACATTGCTTCTAAGGGTTTTAAACCTCTTAAGTATCTATGAAACTAAAAGAAGAGCGAGCACAAATCAAGCACCAAAAACACTTCAGACCAAGAGCATTTTTGTTATCATTCTTATTAATGCCAACCATTGAGAAAAGGAGAAGGAAGTGCTTGCAGTGCTTTAAAGCTAGTTCAGCCCAATTGTTGCCTTGTTCCCTCCACTCTCGTCACTGTAAAAGGAAAAGGCTTGATTGGATAGACCCTCCAGCAAGCAGGAACTGTCTATGAAACTTAGCTTGCTACTGGTCTGTCTTCTAGGGCTGAGGGCCCCTCATTGTGACATTGTGACTCTGCAATACTTCCAGAGGAAAGATTCATGCTTTTCAAAAGAAAACTTTTTTGTCTTTTCCTCCCTCCCCTTTCCACCTCTGCCTACCCATTTTTCTTTGATCAGTCAACAGAAGAAGCTAAAGACTTTGCATTTTGAGCACAAGAATGGGAGAAAAAGAAAGAAAAGAAAGTAGAAGAATTTCTAAATGATTTTCCCTTGACCCAGAAGTCTCTGTCTTACTCTGTCCTAAATGAAAGCTAAGCTCTTGTGAGACTGAAGATTATGGCAAAAAGAGCTTCTATGTGCTATTCTTTTTAATTGAAAATAAACTTTGTCTTGCTTAGATTTGAAGACCTGTCATACAGAAAACAGAATCAACAAACAAAAGTAAAACTACACTAGCACCTTAAAAAAGTCAATATGTGAGTGGGGAGAAAATAAAGACTTTGCAATTAGAGAGAAAGAAAGCCACACTTGTGTGATACTGAGCAACAACACAGTTAGCATAATAGAAAGAAAAAAAAGATTGAAGAAATGAAATGTTCACTTTGGCTATTTGGGAATCCTTGGGATTGACTGATTAGATGAAGAGAAAAATAATATTATAAGAGATAGTTATGCATTTTTCTGTTTAGAGTTGTAGGCATGAACAAGTATTTGTTTTTGTGTTTTTTTTTTTGTTTTTTTGTTTTTTTGCTTCTGTCCCTTTGATGCATTTAACTTCTTAAATCAATAATGATTATTAAAATTTCAAATAGGTTTGATCTTTTTTAAAATTCATGATCATTAAAAGATACATGACACAAAAACACACTATATATATTAGTGTGTAGAAAAAAAAAATTAAAAAAAGAATAACTGTAAAAAAAAGTGTCTAATTTCTCTGGTGTTTTAAAAACCCACTGTAATGCTGCTCATGTTTTCAGATCCTCAATTCTCTCTCCTGATTAGTCTATTCCTGGATGGCTGTAACTCAGTAATTTTCAAATATAGCAAATTACATCATAATTTCTAAGAAATGAAATAATTCAAATTAGACTAAGAATCCAATACAGGCTATCACTGAAGTCAGTATAGACAGTTCTACACAACTGTGGACAAAGCTCTTGGGAGAGATCATTATATTAATTTCCGTTCACAGTCTAGCCAAAGGAAATCCAAATCCACAGAGGAAAAATGCTAAATGCATTTATCTTTGCATTATCTTATTCCCAGGGATTTTCAAAAGATATTTTCACAAAATGTTTCTGCCTGCACCTATTCATTCTTGGAGACCACTGATTTTTGGTTAATCTTTCTCCAGTGGTTCCTGAGCTATGCTGGAGAAGCATTACAAACAGTAGGTGAGCAGGGAGGAAATAAGTTTGTTCAGCAAGTCAGTTTTCTCAAGTTCACACAGCTCTACACAGATGTGATTCTTGGGTTCATGACAGGCGCTTTTGAAGAATGTGTCATTGCAGGCTCTCCACACATTGTTCCTCCTTTTCTGTCACACTGAGTAATCTCTGAAGAACTCTAAGAGTATTTGTTCTGTACAGCGCTTAATAGCATTCCCAGACAGCCTTTATAGAGCTACAGCTACAGGCCACCCATCTTGTTTCAAGTGCTTTAACAATTCCTGAAGATTTTAGTTTCAAAAGTTTGGAAACCACTCATTAAAAGTCTCAATGTTTTTTGCTAAAGAACTATACTGAGGAAGAAAATATCTTTTGTTCAAATAAACTTGAATATTTTGAAATTTTTTTTTTTTACCAGCACTTACCATAATAGTGCCATTGTCTCTGATCCTTAAAAAACTGCCTAAATGCTTGCAGATTGGAATGCTCAGGGAAACATTCAATATGATGGGGAGTTGGGGGTGGGAAGAAGCAGGAATGTATCTGATTTTGTGGTACTGTGCTGTCAGAAAAGAACTGCCAGTAAAAAGATGTCCCTCCTTTACAGGCTTTGCAGATTTTGAAGATTATGCAGAAAGAAGCATGAGGGAAAAATGCTCCTAGCTAGTTTCAGAAAGTTCAGTCAAACAGATGAACAGATCATTGGGATGCTCCACCTAATATGTGGCAGACTGGTACACACAGTCAGGAAAAAAAAATAAGCTTTCTTGCCAGTGGCTGAATTCAGCATTAAAATATGTCCAGATCTCTGTACTCCACTAACTAGTAGCACTTAGACTATTCCTCTCTTTGGAGTTTTGAAGTAATAATGCTAAATCACTGAAATTGCATATTACCTGACATCTTAAATTTAGTTGCTATTATTTTTTCCATTCTAAATCAGAAAATGTTTGTCTCCTGAAAGCAACTATATTTCTTTTAACAATTTCTGAATGTCTTGATAGAAGTGGAAAAAATGCAATCATTTTAGTGTTTTGAAGAATGGGTGAGGGAGAAATTTGGGCTTATTCAATATGAATTATTTACTCAAAAGAGGATACCAACTGAACAGTGAGGTAGGAACACTTGTAACATCAGATGAAGACCATAAAAAGATCATCCCCTCTAACTTATAGTTTCTTTCTTTGATCCATTCTTGTCTAAACTGCAGTATTGAGAAAAGCACATCTGCTAGTCAGTAAATTAACAAAGCAAGAAAATAATAAAAAAAAAAAACCCTTGCCATCCAGAGGGTCCTCAAAAAACATATATGTGAACCTAATGAGGTTTTGCATTTGGGTTGGAGTAATCCCAGAAACATATGCAGACTGGGAGAAGAACTCCTTGAGAGTAGCCCAGTGGAGAGAGTTTTGAGGGTTCAGGTAGATGAAAAGGTGAATTTGAGCCAGCAGTGTGCTCTTGCAGCTTAGAAAGCAAATGGTATCCTGGGTTCCATCCAAGAGGGGTGGCCAGCAGGGACAGGAAGGTGATTGTCCCTCTCTACTCAGCCCTCGTGAGGCCCTGTCTGGAGTTCAGGTCAGAGCCCCAATACAGCAAAGATGGGCAGCTGTTGGATAGGGTCCAGAGGGGGGTCAAGAAGTCAATCATAGGGTTGGCGCACCACCCCCATGAAGACAGGTTGAGGGAGCTGGGCTAGATCAGACTGAAGAAGAGAAGACTGCAAGGAGACATCACTGCAATCTTCCAGTATTTAAAAGGGGATTATATACAGGAGAGGAATCAACTTTTTAAAAGGGTAGACAGTGATAGGACAAGGGGGAATGGTTTTAAGCTCAAGGAGGAAAGGTTTAGATGGGATGTCAGGGGCAAGTTCTTCATGGAGAAAGTGGTGAGATGATGGAACAGGCTGCCTAGAGAGGTTGTGGATGCCCCATCCTTAGAGGTGTTCAAGACCAGGTTGAATGGAGCCATGGGCAATCTGGTCTAGTACCACATCTGGAGGCTTGTGGTCCTGTCTGTGGCAGGGGGCTTGGAACCAGATGATCCTGGGACTCTCTTCCAGCCCAAGCTATTCTATAATTTTATGATTCTGTGATTGATTCTATATGATTCTGTGATCTACTTCATTTGAAGTTCAAATGCAGTATATGCTATGATATAGAAAGATGTAGTCAAAAAAAATATAGATTTTAGATCATCTTTATAGATCACCTGACATTTAGTATAATATATGAACTTCAGTACCAATTATGGTAAAATGATAATAAAAACAATTAATATAATTCAATTTTGAAGAGTATTATAATCTAATACACACATTATGATCAAAAGTCATGTCTATATATCTACAAGAAATATCTACATGAAATGTAAATAAATAACTGACCCTGGCTTTGGCAGACTGAAGGATTAGAATCAATTATTACAAATCTTTGTTGTTGTTTTCCTCTGCATAGCGATAAAGATGTTACCCAGCTGTATTCTCACATTAGGTTTTTATTAAGTCATTATGTCTGTAAATGTACTTTAAATACATCACCTGGAGCGTGCATCATCTTATCACCTGTAGCAAAGTCCTTCAGCATCAGCATTTCACAGACTACTACAGTAAGCAGTGTAATAATTTCAGTGTAAACTGTCCCCAGGCTTTCTGGCTGTTTGTTCCCCAATGAAAAGTTCTTGGTATGATCAAAAAGGATACAAGAAAAAAAAAAACATATAAGGAAGGGGGTATATCCAGATAACTATATTATCTTTTCTAAAAAAAAAATCATTGATTAAACTGTAACTCAGCTAAAGAACAGCCAGATAGATGAATTTATTCTGGATTTCTTTTAAGAAAGCTGCATTTCAGATTCTTGTTGAAAGGATGTGAGCAAAATGAGGAAAATACTTTCAGACTTTGGGATATAACAGATTAGAATTCCAAAGCAGACACCGATCAGTATTGAGCAATGAGATTCCATTTGCAGATCTCATGTAAAATTAATTTTCATAATTCTCTTAGTTCCTGTCTACATATACATATTTTTTTTCTCATTAACTACTTTATTACCATATTTGAATTCTCCTATTCTCTGTCTAGGAGACAAAGATGAGAAGTAATCACAACTATTCAATGAAAAATACACTCAAGTCTCAAACTTCTCGTCCAGTGAACTGAAAAAGAATTCCCTTTAAGAATGGCATAAAAAAGGGGACAAAGTATTAACTACACAATTGCATAATCAATTCAAATGAAATTACAGTTAAAATGTTGGGACTCGAGATTTAAAGTTCTTCTTATGCAAGGAGATTTCCTGTTTAAAGTTCGCCAATTCAGTTTGACACATTTTTCTAATAGCATGTTTAGAAGCCACAGACTGAGATAATGCTGTCAGCAGTGACCCATTAGCTCTGTATCAACAGGAAAGTTCAGCACAGTCACTCCTACAAAATACACCTGAGTTCTTCCATTTAAGTATCAGGAAATGTCTGACTGCTTAGCTAGCAAGGTTTAACAAGATTACAGCCTAAAGAAGTATAGCTTCAGGCTGTTGTCACATTCACTCTAACTCATATTCATAATGTAGTCAGATCTATCTCTAGGCTTATGATGTGCTAGGAGAAAAAAAGGAAAAAACATACAGATTTTAATTTTTTTTGCCAGCTTTATAGCTAGAGAAGAAGAAACAGAATCTGTAAAGGAATTTATGCCATGCTTCATCAATTTAAGAAGGGAGTAAAAAAAATGCAGCCATGTGTAATCTATATCATATATAGGTTATATGAGTGTGTTATTTACCTGTAAAGGAATTTAAATGTCTATTGCAACCTGCTCCCACCCAATTCCCTGAGGCTAGCAATGCTTTAGCAGCGGGCAAAGGGCCTTCTAAACAAGCTAAATATCAGCATGAGCATGGCTTTGGTTTGCCAACTACTTCAACTGACTTCAAAAGAACTACATGAAATAGGAACAACTTGTCTCAATGATGCTGTTTACACACGCATTCTCAGAGAGGCAAATCACAAAAATTTCATAGTATGCTGCCAGGATTCAGTACAGTGCATTGGACAAAATGAAGGAAAAAAATATGCCTTGAGCTTATTCTATGCAATATGTTTACAGCTTACTGCTGCTTGATGAAAAATATTTCTTAGAGTATGTATACCCTAGATGTCTGTCAAATGCAATACATTCCTAAGTTGAGGGAAAACTTACAGTTCTTAATAAAGGGCTCAGTTCTTCTCTCTCTACATATTTCTGTGAACTGAATAAAATTCCTATCATATACATAAAAGAAATATGACCATCTATAAAGATTTTCCCTGTTGCGTAACCACAGAAACAACCTCTTGTATAGGATTTGCTTTGATATCAAAAGTCATGTTTCCTAAAGTTGTTGAAAAATAAATAAAAGTTTCAGGCTGGATATTAGGAAGAACTTCTCCAAAAGAGTGGCTGGGCATTGGAATAGGCTGCTTAGGGAGGTTATAGAGTCATTGTCTCTGGATGTGTTTGAGAAATGTGTACATGTGGTATGTAGGGATGTGGCATAGTGGGCAGTACTGGTGGTAGCTGAATGGTGGGACTTAGTGATCTTAGAAGTCTTTTCCAACCTTAATGATTTTATTATCCGCACCTTAGACATTTTAGATATAAAAGTCAGTCTGAATTGACTTCAATTAATTACTTCAATTGTCCAAATATCTCTGATATATCATCTTAAATATTACCATAATTGTAATATATATGTGTAGTTCCACGTGATATTCAGGGTTTGAAAAAGAGGACTGAGGGAGACATATAGTTCTGTTCCCTCTTGTGGTTCTCAGTGAACTCACATTAGAAGCAGAAAATAATGGGAGGTAGAGTGGCAGCTTGACAAACCTACTATTTATTTCTATTTCAGAATGCTTAAATTTTATCTGCATGAATTCTCAATGTCAGCTAAGAACACAAACTTTGAAGATTTTGGTAGAACCATTCTGTAATGAAATACTGCCATGAAGTTTCCAGTAAATTTGAATTAGTTGGTGTCCTGGTTACATCAGTAGTCCATATCATGGCATCACACAACAGTTGGACACAGAGGCACAGTGCACTGGTTCTCTAGCAATCTCAAATGAGTTCTGACACTCCAAGAGGAAGATGCACTGGAATGTACTACATTTCCCAAGAGCTTTCACATGATGTTCAATTCCAGGTGACGAAGAAAAGCTCCTGTCTTTTTCCAGGAGGCCAACCATAAGGGCCTGTCGATGAAGACCTGGAGTGACTCTCTCTCTCCTCCTATTTATTTTTGGTTTATTTGATTTATTATTCTTAATTATTCTATATCTCTCACATTCCTTTTAGTAAACTAATTTCTCATATCTCAGTTGGATTTATCCTCTTCCTTCCCCCTTCGTCTTCCTAGGGGAGGGAAGGTTCTCATGAGATTAACTCTTGAAACTGCAACAGTTTGACTGAGAAATTCCACTTTAATTGATAAAATCCAATACTCAGTTTTTTAAAAGTCAGCCAAGTACTATGTGATTATACAAAAAAAATATATATTTCTTAAGGTCTTACACATATGCAATGTAACTATAGAATATGTTTCTTCTTAGGAATTAAAAGGAGAAAACAGGCAGACATCATGAAGTATAGAAATATCTTAAAACCACATTAATTCCAGATCATTTTTATGAAACCAGGAAAATCAGTGACCCCAAATAACTACATAATGTTTCTGTCATGAAACTGAAGAACGGACACTGCAAGCTTACAGACTGGCCAAAGTAGTGCAAGCTAAGAGGATACAGATTTAGAGATTGATTCAGAACATTTCCTTGCAATACCTTTCAGCAGACATTTCTGTGAATTCCAAATGAATCCCTCATAGTTGAATGTAAACATTTTATTCTGTCAGGGGAAACAAACAAACAAACGAATAGGGAAAAAAAAAAACAAAACCAAAACAAAAAACAAACCACTGTCAATTCTACATTTCTGTAGAAAAAGAAAAATAATTGTTTTTATTGCATTTGCTGTAACTCGACATGGTTATGGCGCAGCAGGCAGCATTGAGGCCATACTAAGAAATACTTCTCAGATATCTGATTTCAAGACCTAGCATTTCCCTTTACTTTCAGAAAATAGCAATTCAACCAGCCTAGACACAGTTGAGGTATCCTTTTAGTTTGATTCAGAAAGAAAAAGTGTACAACTACATTATTTTCACAGATATCTGGGAAAAAGAAACATATTATTCTACCTTTGGCCTATTTTCAAGCTAGACTTTCCTTGACTAGACTTTTAAAAATTACTAAACAGGGTTTCAGCACAGAAAAGTTTTCTTTATAGGGAGAAATATCACCTCCCAGTACGCCCCAAGAGCCTTAGGAAAACAATATCCTTTACACAGATTACTGTATAGATCAAGAAACATCACTTGTACGAATGTACCAGCTGTGTAAATGGTTGAATATGGAAGATTTTTTCAATCCCAGAGTAAACCAGTTTCTCTTTATTCATTCAGTAGAAGGCCACTGAATGAAGAAAGCTGCTATATAAGGAAAAGCATGATAGTGACTGGGAATTAAGGTTTTGCAGCTGCATGCAGGAGGTTTGCTGCCTTTGTCAAGCTGGCATCCTTGCTTTTCAGTGCACGCTCTACTCCAGTGCCATTCAGCTGCTACAGGAAGAGGTGGGTTGCGTGAAGAAGCAAAGATAAATATTTGATTTGGATGATTATCCTGCAGGTGTTTCATCATCACCATGATGCTTAGAATTACTAATTATTTTCCTTCCATTTACATGCATTTTGGTGCACATAGGTATATCATGGCACAGATAATTTAAATTCTGATCTGTGATCCCTGATCACTCTTCAAAGGAGAGGCCACTAATGGGAGCACCCCGTGCTAGGGGAAAGAAGAAATGCTAGAGGAGGTTCTGGCTTGTTTTATCTCCCTTTCTATTTCTTCTTTCCTTCTTAGTAGAACACTGCTTAGCTAATAAGACATCTGCTATGTTTCCTCAGTCCATTTCAGTAAGGTTTACACTCCAAAAGGTGATAACATTTTTTACTCCCATATTTGTGCAGAAGAAAACTCAAAAAAATCATGTGCCAGTGGAGGCAATACTTTTTAAATCTCTAACAATATTTGATATAGTCTCCTAAGTATGAAGTACTGTTTGCATTGTCTGCATTCCTACTCTGGACTAATGGTATCACTCTGATCCTAGCCTATCCCTAAAGAGAAAAGAGGATGCAATTTTATGCATACATAATGAAAATCATTTTCTCCTCACAGTGCTACCTACCAAAATCTGCTTTGCTGATGGACAGTACTAAGAAAGTACAAGAAGGAGCCTTAATAAAATAACTTATTATTATTCAAACAGCTTATCATGTCCAATCTCTTGGACTGATTTTTACACTAGAAAAATAGTGTATAGCGTTTTCTTTATGTAAACTTCTGAAAGTTACGTTTGGGAGTACACCAAACTGTTTATATTTTTATGGGTTTATGGGTACAAATTTGAAATGTGGGTTTAATTTCCATTTTCCCTTACAGAACAATGACACATTATGTGATAATGCCTATAGATATATATATATAAAATTAAGTGGTTACACTATAGACATATTACTGCTTTCTAATGTCAGCAACAGAAGTTTCTATGCCAGAAATTAACAGTGCTTCACTCCACCAATTAGAATAAGTACCAGACATACCTCTGTATTCAGATTTCTCCAACCAGGTTACGTGAGAGGTATTGGAGCCACAATATAACCTGCAATTTTCCAGCAGGTAAATTCCCACTACATATCTAAAATTCCCACTGAATATCTAAAATTATATACTTAGGCAACCCATATGTGAAGGTCTGTGTTTGTCAGACAGATGCAAATATGAATACACATTACTTCAGAGACATGAGCAGAGGAAAAGCAGGAGGCTTCTTGTTTCCTGATAAGACACCAGTTTCCTATTGAGATATTATAGTGCTTGGAGCATGCTCTCCCCTATTTACCGGATGTGACGTATCTTTCCAGCTATCAGTTTCTCCTGACCCTCATGCTGCTATGAAGCAGCAGTTCATCTCAGGCACATTTTTGGCACAACTGTCAGAGGAATGTCTGAAAAGCTACCTCTTCCCCCTTTCTTGTGCTACAGTTCTCACAAACACAGCCATATGATAGCCAAGTGCAAGACAGCAGAGACTGAGTAAAAGTGGGAAGAAAGAAAACAACAAAGAAAACACAAAACACTGCCTCAGGAAGAGGGACCATGAACACTTTATTGAGCATCCTTGGGACTCAGCCTCCAGCCTCTGTTTCTCAGCCTAGATCTCTGATCAAAAATCGTGGGGACCTGCAGGGAAGCAGCAACATCATAGTCAGGAAATATAGACTTAATGAGGTAACTTGAAGGCACTCTGCTGTTTTAAAAAAATAATAAATAAATAAATAAATGCAGCAACTGTTGAAGCTTTTATCCAGACCAGAGTAGGATGTCTGGCTTCCTACAGGCTGTCAGGCAGTGTTAAATAAGGCCTCCAAGAGCAGAAATGCTGGAGATACGGTCACCTCAGAGCAACACAAACTTCCTTTCTCAGAGAGGCAAAACAACACTTTCCACAGCTTCTTTTGCTCACCTCTGCCTCAATTGCAGTTCCTTAATTTCCTCTGACACACACCTGGGTGGCCTCAGGCATGCATAGCCCTTAGGGGCTGTCCAATAACAGCCAGTAAACCTTGACCAAATATGATTTCTGCTAAGGATCAGCTCACATATCCAATGAATATGGGGAATGGAATCCCTGGCTGGTCAGGGTATACAGTACATTTGGATTTTTCTGTGTTCTTGCTCCATCAAGTCAGCTTGCATTTCTCAAGTACAATTAAGCAATCAATCTTCTGTTTCATTTCCTTCAGTATAGTAGAGAAATCTCTTGAAATTGTTTTTTTCACGTCTCCAACAGACAAAGTGGCAATGTATATATACATATATATAGGCATATATTTTGTATAAGTATAGCTCTGCCACAGGGTGGTGAAAAATAGGTAGCAAGACATCAAAAATACCAGTGCTCTTCTGCAGGTGTTCAGAGAGGGCTGTCAGCCTCGCACGTAGTTGTATGTAACTATCATAACTGCAATGCTTCACTCTCTAAGGAGTTTCTGAAATTTTTAATGTAACTTTTTTTTTAAAAAAAACTACTCCTAAGATATGTTCTTCAGCTGAAAATGCCACCTTAGTTTTTGTTTAATAGAACACAAACTGGACTTCAAAGAAAAGAGTAAGAAATACTAAAAATAAGAGAGAGGGTTTTAAAGTAAAAAATTGATGTAGAAACACTATTTCCCCCACAACCCCCCACCCCCCCAAAAAAACAATAGGAATGCAGAGCAAACCAGGAAAGCCATATCTATTCATATTCAGGTAAAAATACTTAAAAATAGGATTTGTTTTTACTTATATTTACACATCTCATATTAGAGAAAAAAAACAAAGGATATTTTAAATGATTTCAGCTTTCAGTGCTCAAAATCTGATGCTTTTTATCACAATCTAAACTAAGAATTATTTGAAAGCTTACATTTATAAAAGCTTTACTAGCAAATAATTCTTACAAATAATACATAACCGTAATTTTTATAAAATAGGAAAACTCTTACATAACAATCCTTTCAAAATTTCACACCATAGCAGAAACTGATTTAAAAGTATTTTCAGAGCCTACAAATTGGGTCGAACATATTTTCTTGTGAGAGAAACAAATTCAAGATAGAAGAGGATAGAGAACAAAATAGAATCTGGGAGAGACATCTATATAGAGGCAGAATTAGATTGTTTTGTTCACGGAGGAGATGAAGTCAGAGGCACATAGAACAATTTAGGGAAAGCAAATCATGACTTCTGATATATTCTTCTAAACAGCATGAGAGCAGGTGAAAACTGAAAACAACCAAATTTCAGAAAAGTTTTCAGTCTGCAATTAGTTTGTGCAATATAACATTACAATAGCTCAGTGAGAGATCTCTGAATTGGCCATGTGCATGGTTAATGACAATAGTCAGAAGTTGTGTGGAATGTAAATGTATTCTTTCAAAGAAGCACAGCACTGGGAAATAAGGAACGGATGCTGAGATCAGTCCATAATGCTTTGTCTCTGGTCACTCTGCTCCTCCTCCATGTGGGTCCCTCGCACTAGATGCTATCCTTCCTCAGCTGATCCTACCTGTGCTTCCAACAGACTGCAGCTCCAACAGGATTGCATACCATAGGACACACCCTCCAGGCACTGCTCCCCATGGGCAGCAACTCCTGCAGCCCTCTTACCACACTGTGGGCAACTCTGACAGGGGGCAGGGCTGGGCTCAGTTCACACAGCCCACCCCTGAAGTACACTACTGAAATATGCCACTTAATCTCAGTACAATGGATTATTTCCAAAGAAAGTGCAGATTTTCTTAAAAAAAGGAAGGAAGGAAGGAAGGAAGGAAGGAAGGAAGGAAGGAAGGAAGGAAGGAAGGAAGGAAGGAAGGAAGGAAGGAAGGAAGGAAGGAAGGAAGGAAGGAAGGAAGGAAGGAAGTCATTTTCAGTCATTACAATTAAAGCAACACAATGTAAATTAAAAGAGAGTCAATTAGTGTTCCTATGAAAAAGTAGAGAGAAGAAAATGATGTTGTCTATGTTTTCTGTTGAACAATTTATTCTCTCCACCTTCTAAGATGTGAGAGGGACCCATCAATAAAACACAAATGGTAATTCTGCCCATCAAAGCCAAGTGAAGCCACAGTGAGAAGACAGTGTTGCCTGTGCAGGGAATGGTCTAGTTAGGAGCTAGCAGGCCTTCCCACCTCCTTCTAATCTGCTGCTTCTGGATCTGCACACAAATCTCCTGTCCAATCCATGGTTAATTTTACTGGCACAGCCTTATCTGTTTACATAGAGACAAATGGTAGCTTTAGTCTAGGGTCGTGCTGGGAATGAATAGATCAGGGCAATGCAGCTGGTGGACAGTTAATACACACCAATGGACAAAGGGGACTGGCAAGAGTACTGCTTTCCCTTCCCTGTATTTGGACGTGGAGGAAGTGATGTACCCTCACATGCACATGTAAAGCTTATGGGCAGCCAACATTGGCAGGAGAGGGTAAATGTCCTCAGATAATAGATACAGAGGGAAGAAATAAAACTGCCAGGTTTTTCCATTCTACCATAACACGAGCCCAGAGAACTAAAACATTTGGAGCCTAATTTTTTGAACTGTAAAAAAGCCATGGCCCTTTCCAAAGAGGAAAAGAGCCAGGGAGAGGCAATACACTAAGAAATAATCCAATCCCCTTCTTTTTTTTTTTTTTTTTTTTTTTTTCCTTTTCTTTTTTTTTTTTCTCTTTTTTTCTAACAGTGATGCCCGGTGCCAGGAAAAGAGGCAATGGACACAATCAGGAGCACAGAATGTTCCCTCTGAATATCAAGAACTCTTCTGTTTGGATGCAGGTGGTGCAGCATTGGCACAAGTTGCACAGAGAGAGGTTGCTGTG
This sequence comes from Lagopus muta, assembly GCF_023343835.1. Lineage (NCBI taxonomy): Eukaryota > Metazoa > Chordata > Aves > Galliformes > Phasianidae > Lagopus > Lagopus muta. Next base: position 38,592,728 of record NC_064472.1, on the reverse strand, counting down.
TTTACTTTCTTGAGCATTTTCAAAGGCCACTTGGACATGGGCCTAGGCCACCTGCTCTGGGTGTCCCTGCTTGAGCAGGGAGGTAGACAAGATAGCCTGCAGTGGTAGCTTCCAACCTCTATCATTTTGTGATGGAATGATTTACTGTTTCTGGAAAGTCCCAGAGCAATGCTGCCAGGCAGGGTCACATAGGTCTTTCTGACATTTACATGCTTTAAGAGGATATTCACCACTGACTGGATAAGAGCAGCTAATCATCTTTGACCCTTATTTATCCTCAATATACCATGCATGTGCTTGTCATTGTTTTATGATTTTTGTTATTGGTATTCCATGTCATAACATTATGTAGTGCATTGGGAGTTAAAGAGTTAATGCTCCAGGCTCCAATCGTGGATAGTTCTGAGAACCAGTTACCCAGTTCTCAGAAGAGAACACAAGGTCCTCTGGGGTAAGCAGTATGTAGCTCTTCTCTTCTGAGAAACAGTTACCTGGTTCTCAGAACAGAAGAACTACGCACTACATACCCCAGAGGACCTTGTGTTGTTCTGCTACCATTTTCCACTCAGAGGGAAAGATAAAACTGTTCTCAGATCACAGGATGTCATCTCTTTTGCCTTTCTGCTTGGCCTGGCTAGACATCGCTTTTCAGCATTAGAGTGAAGCCTTCAGGTCTTTTTGGACACTCTCTCATTTTATTTGATTTATTAACTTCAGTTCCAATGATATTGTATTATACTGTGTTATCTTGCATTCCAATATCTTATTTAGTAAATCAGCTTTCCTCCTCAGATTGTTTTGTTTTGTTTTTAGGCTCATCTTTCTACCCTTTCCCCTTTTCCCCCTTCTCTTTTTCCAGGGTGTGAGTCCATGGGACCCCCCACTCCATTAGTCACAGAACTAGGCCAAACCAGCCCGTAAACCATAGACAGTGCCAGACTGCCGTACCACAGTGACAGGGAAGATAATGGTTGCCTTTGCCACCAGATCTGGGAGGTTTGGAGGGCTATGGAATCTTTACTACCAGACTGTGTGCTTCATTTGACAACTAGAAGCCCAACAAGTGCCTGCGCTTGAGAAGCACAGGTAGTGTCAGTGAGAGGATGAAGTGACGACAGACATACCAGCATGGGAAATTAACTGCATGACTGACTGATGGAGGTCAGAGCCCCATCTGTGTTCCCCATGCTTGGAACAGTACAGCACAAGACACTTCATTTCAGGATCTCCTTCTGGAGCTGTTTCTGGTGGGGGTGCCAACCCCAGTGTCCCAAAGGTGATCGAGCACTCCCAAGTGCTCCAAGCAGTGGCAAACAGAGGCACCCAGCTGAGGGCGTGCTGATGGGAGAGTGTGTGGAAGTGAAGACAGCCTTTAGCCAATAGCAGAAATCAAACGGGGGAGGGGGGAGGGGAGGAGGGGAGATGGGGGGAACAACAACCAATAACAAGAAGCAGAAGACAGACATAATTATGCTTTCTAATATAAAAAAAGCAGGGAGAGTAGGGTCACTCAGGGCCTCGAGAGGTACTGCTCGCACTGGTCAGCTGGTAAAGCTCTTTTCCCAGATTCAAGCTCCTCATATCACCATAGTTTTTAGACTAGATGGAAAATGCAGCATGAGAGTCCGTTCTCTTTTCTGCTAATCTCCTCCAACCTCTCTGGCTGCCAAGAAGAGGAGCTGCAAGAGTTAAAGGAGGGTGGATTTGAGATGAAAAGGGAAATGAGAGCAAGGCTGGCACAGCACACAAATCAAAGCAACTTGTATCACCAAAGGACCGTTTGCAAGATCCAGCCATGACAATAGCTTTCCTTCAAGTTCACCTTGCACTGGGAGAGAAAAGAGAGACCCTGTAGCCCCGCAGGAGGGGTGGGGGATAAGGATGGGGCAGAGGAGAGAGAGGCAAAGTGGCAGAGGAAAGGAAGGAGAGGGAAAGGGAGAAAAAAAGAGAGTGCAAATCCAAATGTCGATTTGTAGACACAGTGAGGAGAGCCTGCTGGCTGACAGGCTGATTTATTGGATTCTTCCAGTTAATCACTGCCGGCCTGTGGCCAAACGGATCTCCAGCAAAGCTGAAAGGCAGCCGAGGGAAACAGGCTTATAAGCATAAAGCCGCATAATGGTGTTCAATGAAGTGTGAGACTTTTAGTTCAGTCTCAGTGAGCCGGCCGCATCGCCGGAATGTCAAAGAGGGATTGTGGGTGGAAAAATTATGGATTTAAACTGCTAGCTGTAAATGAGGTCAATATGTCTGGTTCATAAACAGTCCGAGCCTATTCCAAGAATGCAGTGAGGGGGAAAATTAGCGTGAAGCCAACACTGTAGACAAACCTCATTGAGATATAATTGCAGCTATAAATACAAGCGAAAAGCTTACTGAGTGCAATAAAATACAGACACGGTTTTTTATCTCTTCCCCCCCCCCCTTCCCCCTCCCATATTTCCTTCTTTCAGTCTATGCATTTGTTAAGTGTTATGCATCTATAATGTTCCCCCCTCCTCCCTCTTCTTTTCCCTGTGACACCCAGTGTTGAAATTAATTGAGTGTTCTTGATCTCCCATTCCATTTTATTCAGGCAAGATTGGAAAAAATCAAAAGTGCACATCTAAAGCATTTTCTTCCTTTTTGCTTTTCTATTTGAATGAGGTTGAAATGTGTTAAAAAAAAAAAAAAAAGAGGCATTGCTATTTTTTTATATCTTAAAAAATGCGGTAAAATGTCTTTTTAAACTAATACATCTGTTAGATCATTTGAATATTAATTTAATGAGGTGACATCAAAGGCAAGTATTGGATCCTATGGAGAGTCTCTTTCAGAAGATACCCAGTCTTTGCTCATGAAACATTGACTTTAAATTAATGTGATGTTTCAGATTTTCTTTTTTTCCTCTGGGTATTTTATTATGTTTGGGCAGGGGAAGGTGCAGCACCAAAAGACAGGACAGACACTGAGCAGTATGCCTTACCCAATTTAAAAACTGATACAGTAATAAATTGAAGTCTAATAGCTATGGTCAGGCTGTTTTTTCCCCTAAGCCAATTGATTTAAATGGCAGTAATTTGGCTTGCGAGGCTACTCCTGTTTAAATTAAAGCCATTAATATAATAGCACCAGTCTTGAATGAAATCCATCTGTGGCAGAGCCTCCACCGGTCAGTGGTTTAATAACTGTCCAGGGATATCCTAAAAACACCCACATCCGTACAAACAGGAATAACATATCAAAATCAAGATCCAGAAAACCTCCTGTTTCACTAGGGAAAAAGAGAAGGAGAAGCATTATCAGAGAAAGCTGGAATTTATTTATTTATTTATTTATTTTCAGAAGGACAGGCAGGTGGGAAGCAGAGGTTTGTTATCAACTTGGGGGGAAAAAATGCTGAATCTTTGTTCTTTCTCTAGAGCCATGAACTGCAAATTTATCTTGGCTATATGTACATGTTTATAGAGACTCCTGCCCCTCCCACTGCCTTTTTCTACAGTGTTAATTACACCTATTTAAATTTAGTGATTTGATGATCTATACATACATTGACCAATGCAAAAGTTTGTTTCAGGAAAGATTATACAGAGCTTTGGACTCAAAAAGAACATTGAAATGTATCTGAGGATTAGCATCCAATATAGAGAGCTTTTTCTTGGCAGAGGGCTTCACAATGTGGTTGGGATTGATCTTTTAACTTCCTCCTCCATTGTTCCTGATTCCCATTGTGGCAGGCTGCTTTATATTATACAGCAATTTTTTCCCTCCTTGAAGGACTATGGAGGATTTTCCTCAGACCTACTTAATGTCAAGCCTTGTCTGTGGGAACTTGAGGACACAAATCTTCCATTTTGAAGAATGTATCTTTGTGCTTCAGTTTCACCTTTGTGAGATCAATAGCACTTTCAGTGTAGTTCTTCTTTTGAAAATCACCTCATAGTTTCCCTCTTTAGCCAGCAACTGTACTGTATTAAAAAGGCTAAGTTAATTTTGTATTTGCTTGGTTGTGTCCCACTGACTCACATACAGCTGTTTTAAGTTATGATTTGTTGTATTGAGCAGCATTCAGCTTCAGGTTTTGTTCCAGTGGACAAGAGATTAGTATTGAGACTTATGTGTAATAAGTACTACATTTTTGTTCGAATTTAGTCTTGCACTTTGCAGAAGAGAAAATGAATGCTGTTTGAATGAAATAACATTAGATGTATTCTGTATCCTTTTGTGTATATAGCTAAAGAATATATTTTGAGTGTTTAATTTGTCAGAATCCCTCACTTCAACCCCTCTGAAGAGACAAAAATAATTATTAAATAAGAATTAAAAAGGAGTGCTGTTTCAGCGCTATTCCTAATAATCCTTTGGCAATTCTGCCCAGTGACCACATAGTCCTCTGAACTAAAAATAATGAACACATCCTCAGCTTTTTTTGCTAGACAGTACTCATAACGCTGCTTCAAGTTAAGGTTACCTGACATTTTCCACTGCTTTCAGTCACTTGTCATTTTTTTATATTTAACTCTAAAGAAAATTTCTACATGTCTGCGGACAGTGTAGGAAAAGATGGTGAGATTTAGAGGAGTTTTGCTGTTCAAATTCCTCTGTGTTTTTGGGACCATAGAGCTGTGCTCCCTTAATTGTGCTTAAACCCACAACGGACTATGGGAACAGCTTAGGCACTTATGATTAAGTTAGTGAATATAGACTTAAGTTTTGTATATGTAAATCATTCATAGAAATACCATGTTAAAAATCTTGTGACTAAGAGTGGTAGAGTTTGAATTGTTTAGCCATATTCTCCTTGACCCACACAATCAATACAAATATAAAGCACTGATAACACTTCATCACTGCAAAAAAGCAGGATTAATAAGCAGGATTCAGAGGCAGACTTTATTAGCTTGTGTTTAGTCCATTCACAATTCCTATCATGTGGACTTGCTTTTAGACTGTTACCTTAAAGGAGGAAATGGAATGAATTAGGTTAAGCAAAAAATAAAATGTAATTATGTCCTAAAATAGACGTACAAGTAAATGCTTTCCCTATATTCTATGAGCTAGTATTTTTATTTCCCAGTATTTTATCAGATTCACAATGCAGAATGTCCCAGTCTGCTCAGAAGTTCCTCTCTCAAACAGCAAAGCCTGACAGACAGCATGAGGGCAAATATTTCTGGTCACGTTTTATTTGAGAAGTCAATGAGAAGAGTAGACTTATTTCCAGATCTTTGGAAAAGGACGCTTTATCTGGTGTAACTGAGTTTGGAAACAAAACTGATTGCAACTGGCTGAAGCTCAGGTGCTTTCTCTGTTACCTTTTACATCATCATCTCATCTGCTTCAGTAGCAAGACAGGACTAAAACCTGATTGTTGGATAGCCCCTTTGAACACTCTTAGCGTATGTACACACATAAACCTTTAATTACCCCATAATAACGTAGGACAAAAAGCTGAGTGTCTTTTATATGGAACCAAAAAATATGTCTGATCCATGATCATATACTCTTGTCACAACCACAATTTCCCATAAGTCATCATAGGAACACTGAAAATAAACAATCTATGACAGTTTACAGCAATTGATGATCAATCTGTAATCAATAATTTCCAAGGGCAATATATGAGAGCATGCAAACTTCTGTGGAATTTTTCATATGTTTCTATTTTTACTACATGATCTTGTAGAGCTTGCAACACAAGTACAAATGGGTAGTGTTACTATGGGAGCACCTTTGAAAGTAATGCCTCCTATTTTATTTTGTTGTCAGAAGGTGATGTTGGTGGTACGGCATAAAGATTAAATCAGTGTTCTGTGTTGTTTCTGTGTGACAAATGGCAGAAGAGAAACTGTCTGACTAAATGGTATGACTTGGAAGTGCGTATGAAACAAAGGTGTGGAACTGAATTCCTCCATGCAAAAAAAAATTATACCAATTAACATTTATCAACACTTGCTGAACATTTATGGAGATCAAATAGTGGATGTGAGCACAGTGAGGCAGTGGGTGGTGCGTTTCAGCAGTGATGCTGTTACAGTAGCTGAGAAACAGTGAGTCTCCTCCCCTGGTGCAGATTTTTATGAAGTGCAATATCCAAGCTGATGTTCATTGCTGGCATAAATTCTTAGTGGTGGCAACTATGTTGAAAAATAGTGTTTCTTCAGGTGAGAATTTTCTCTATCAAACACTGTTATTGTCCTCCTTGTATCTATTGCAGTTTCCATAAAAATAAATAGGAAGTATTACTTTCAGAGCGATCTGTGTACATACAGAGTTATAATTCATACATACACATAATTCATATCAATTTCCAAGGTTTTCCATATGTTTTACCTTTTGAGAATGAAAAAGTTTATCTGGAGAAGGTGTAACTAATAATAGATTAATGCAAGGGATTTTGTAATTGACCTTTCTGTAAATTTTCCTTTTTTTTTTTTACTGTATGTGATCGTTGGAGGAGAAGTGTCTTTCAGTGCTGTCAAACCATTAAATTCAAAAATCTTTTAAATACTCAGAAAGTTCGAAGTGTTCTTTTCTTACAGATATTTTGACTTTGATCAATTTAACAAAATTCTTATTTTCAAGTCTAGCTGTAAGAAAAGACTATGTTGGTTGAAAGTGCTGTTATTGAAACACAAAAGTGTCCAATGGAATCATAGAATATCCTAAGCTGGATACCCACAAGGGTAATCAAGTCCAACTCTCAACACTGCCCCAGAATTCAACCCATACTTCTTAAGGTGCTGTCCAAATGCTAATCCAGCAGTCATTCTGTCAAACCAGTGAAAAAGAGGAAAATTATTATTGGACAGCACACTAGAATATCCAAGGCAAGATAAAGGTACTCTCTCATTTGAGCCCATTCCTTTTAACGACTTTCCCTAAGTAGACCCTGTCATAATATATTGTCTAGAAGAACATTTTGTAAGTAAAATTGCAGTCATCTTCACTTGATTGAAAAAGCTATCCTGTGTTTGTCATTGTCTGGAACTCCTAAATCACAAGGAATATGTCTGTTCTTCTGTTATTACTATAAACACAATAGTCACCATAGCATCCTTATTTTCTGTCAAATACTACAAGACATCAATGAACTCTAAGCAAAATGCTGTAGAGAACGCATTGTTATCTCTTGGACAAGCTTACCACCTCCACTACCACACAGTGACATGCAGAATCAAACTCTATAACCACAAAGTAGTTATAAAAACAGGTATATTTTAATCAGTGCTGTGCAGATACTGGATGCAAGGGGGATAGATCCACCTGACTTGCACACCGTCATGAAAAATCATGCTACAGATATAGGCCAAACAAATACATAATCAACAGTTTTCCCAGAATTCGGATACATATTCATTACTCCCCTGAGAGTTCGTTAGCATGCAGAGCCTCCCCTCTTGCACATGTGTAGTGGGTCATGGGATGAAGATTTGTTGTCTTCCTCGCAAAGGCTTCTGACCTTTCTCACTGTAAACTCCTGGCCTTTCGGGAGGGCGTCCCCCCCAAAGCAGTTTCTTCTTTCCCTGTGGACATGTAATCACCTCCCTGCCAAACGTTCTCAGGTTGTTCTCAAACCCTTATCTTTATGGCCTTTACCCCCCTCACTATCCCAGAGCCAGTGTCTGCCATCTCTTATTTTCTAACAAGCTCTACATTCTTGCTTCTATAAACTAACTATTCCCTTTCACCCCACTTATCTCAGTCACTGTGAAGCCTTCTTGCCTTTTTGCTTTCACTTATGGGGCCCTTCTCACCTTTCAACAGTCTGCCACATGATTTCCAAACACAGTAGATCATAAAATCCCTCAGATTTGCCCTACTGAACTAAACTTTCCCTGCAATCTAAGATGACTCTCCTGTGTTCTTGTCATGGTTTTATGATTTTTGGTCATCAGTATTCCACACCATAACATCATGTAATGCACTGGGGGGCGTATGACTTCTGCCGAATGTTCACCCAACGGAGAAGAACTACATTTCCCCAGGAGGCTTTGCGGTCAGCAAGGAGATATAACTCTGTGCAAGGTCACCTGATTCTACTTCTTCGCCTGCTCTTCTTCGCCTGCTCTTCTTCGCCTGCTCTTCGCTGTCTGCACTTCGCCATCTGCTTTTCTTCATTCACTCAACTGGACTGCACTTACCTCAGCATTGTGGTGAGGTCTATCTACCATCCAGAAGACTCTCTCTCTCTCTCATTGTATTTTTTGCTAATACTATATTTAGTAAATCATTTGTTCCACCTCAGATTATTGCTGTTGTTTTCAAGTATTTTGGGGTCTCCTGTTTCCCCTTTCCCGGAGGCGCGGATCCACAGATCCCTCCGCCCTGCTGGTCACGGAACCGGGCCAAACCAGCCCATAAACCGTTGACAGTTCTACTGCAAGCAGTAATGAATTTATCAAGGATATTCATTCTTTTAAGTTTTGGTAGTGCAGTTTGTCTTATATGATGGATATTTCTTAGTAAGTGATAGCCAAGATATTCTTGAGTAAAACTTTTGACTATAACCAGGGCCTGCCACAGTATATGTAGGGCACTTGACACATTTATGGTCAGAGGACTACAGCATTTGGATCCTCTAATAACATTCTTCAGACTATTCCTTTAAATATCTGACATGCCTACGTTTCATGAATGATCTTAATATTTTGTGAACAACTTGAAAAACAGGTCCAGCAACTCAGCTCAAGAATTCATATATAAATCCCATGGACTTCAATGTAAGGTGAATTTAATATACACGAAAAGTTCTGGATTGACAGGGAACAAACACCTTTTGCAGGGAGCAATGCTATTTCTATTTAAACAGTCTGTTTTTGGTGTTAAAAAGTCTCCTGTTCCACACTGTTTTAATTCACAAAAAATTGCCAAGTGAGGAAATGATGAATTCTTTTATACGCTAGCTAGAATTATATTTACCAAAAAAATATGTAGAGAGGGGGGAAAAAGAGAGATTCAAGATGCTATTGTCATTTTGCTTTCAATTTATCAGTGATTGTGTCATGAAATGAAGTAATATAAATGATAATAATGCGTTGTTATGACTCTTTGTGTCATTTGCATTATGTGACATTCTGAATTTTTCAATTCAAGTGTTTAGAACAGAAAATGTTGTCTTTGTTCATGTATTGGCAAGTACCTGCTGGCTGTATTCAGTGTAAAAACACATCTTTTGGCATATATTCAGTTAAAATTATTCATTCACATTCTAGAAGTTGCACCCTCAACCCTATATAATCATAGATATGGAGCCACACCTAAAGACCTATCCATGAAAGTACTGTGTACGTTCATACACACACATATATATACGTATGTAACCAAAAGCCCACAAATGAGCCAATACTGTACACGTTAATATATTCTGCATTGTGTGTGTTCATAAATATAGGGCTTCTGATGGCGGAAAAGACAGCATACTTAATTTTCTTGAGTTAGGAATGACTGCATAACTCACGGGTGGCAGAGCGAAAGAAAGCCACTAATGGATTCTGTACAGTCACCCCTACTGGATGAAAATAGAATTCCATTACACTGTCCACCATCATATATTATGTTTATATGATTTCACAGGCTTATATCTACAGAATAATTAAACTTTTTCTTACCCATTGCTAAAGAAATTAACACAATTGAAAAATAAAAAGATACGTTGCTGGGTTTTATTTAGCACTGGAAGGATCTAAATACGCATTTCATTTAAGAAAACACACATGCACACATTAATAACGTGGTGTTTTTCATAGTTCATTTCTGAGAGCTACTAGAATTTGCTTATCTTTCCTCTAGACTTGATGGCATTTTTGCTCCTTAAATTTATACATTTAATGTTTTATAACTTTTCATTCTCTGAATGTGATACTGGGCTTAGAGTAGTGGAAGCCTAACTCCATGGAAAGTATCATACAAAATCATCTTACAGTGAAATGAAACTAAACCTTTGTCCCTGATTTAGCATCAGAGACATTGCTGCCATTGTTTCTACTTTGGGGACAGCAAAAGGGAACAGTAATTAAACCAAATAGAAGACGCATACATCTGGTGGATATAGACCTGCATGCTATTGCTGACAGCAAATGATCGTGGATACTATAGGTACCAATCAAGACTGGTGAGAAAAGTAATCTCTACATGATGTTGTTAAATACCAACATGCAGTGAGTTGTATATAGAAATACAGGAAAAATCAAGCTGAAATGCTATAATTTTTTTCTGTCTGTACTCTTTATGGTTGTCCTTTCAAACTGACCGTCCAGATATTCACTGCAGCAAAAAACTTTGTTTTTCCTTTCTAAAACTGACTTATCTGATCATATTGTTACTATCATGATTTTCTTACTTTAAACACAGTGCTCATTTTCTTTGAGTTAGTGCCATAAAGAAGTGCCATAAAGTGTGATTAGCTTGGCTAAGAGAATATTCACTCATAGAATGTTGGTAGTTGCTTTTGTGCCAATTTTATGTTTGTTAAAGAACTGATGGTAAGTAATCAAGTGGGACAGATGCTTTAGTTCACTTCAAAGAAGTCAAACTGAATTTTTTACTATGTTACTGCTTTTCTTTAAAGCATGAGCAAAACAATAAAGAAATCCAAAAGATCCACTTCTGCGCTGTGTTCAAAAAGAATTTTTTTAACCAAAAAGTTCTTTTGGCTAAAAGATCATGTTAAATTTGGAGATCTAAGCACTTACAGCTCGGCTTACCAGTCTTGAAATCCCCACAACTGGACAGCATTGTGTAGCAGGATGCACATCCAAGATACCAAAATCTTGCTGGGAAGTAGAGTCTTACAGTAACAAGCATGTCATCACTGATCTTCTCAAATCAAACAATTGTTCTAATGAAACATTTAAATTGCTGTCTGCTTGTACTAGATGGATGGTCTCTTCAGCAACCATCCTCCACCTCTCTAGCAAACACACTGTCTGGATACCCCTTTCTGTTAGTCATGATTTCTCTTCTACTCATGTGATGTGGTACTGGTAACTACATTCATGTCATTGCATGGCTTAGTATTTACACCAACATAAATGGGAAAAGTATATGTTTGGTTTTATACAATCTTACTGCCAATACAAAGAAAATCATCCTCCTCTTCTCTTCTCTTCTCTTCTCTTCTCTTCTCTTCTCTTCTCTTCTCTTCTCTTCTCTTCTCTTCTCTTCTCTTCTCTTCTCTTCTCTTCTCTTCTCTTCTCTTCTCTTCTCTTCTCTTCTCTTCTCTTCTCTTCTCTTCTCTTCTCTTCTCTTCTCTTCTCTTCTCTTCTCTTCTTCTTTTCTCTTCTCTTTTTTTCTTTGAAACAAATCAGTTTTCAGAAATAGAGTGCTTTAATAAAAGTGGTCTTCTTCTTTCTACTAAAAGTTTACCTGCGAGAGCCCCGAACATAATAAAATCAGATTATGAAGGCAATCATATTTACTTGTAATAAATCAAATCTTGGAGACATCAGTTAAGTCTCCCTTACTGCACTGGGACAATATCGCACATGCATACATCAATATCTGAAGTGTCAGAAATATATTTCATAACTTCAGAAAAATTGCATATACACTTGCAGCACCATTATGAGCAGTGAATTTGTAATGTGAACATTATGATATATAAAGTGGCTTTGTTCCTACGTTTAATAAGCACCACATGTCAAGCCCACAAACATAATGGAATTTGCTGGTGATTTCTTACCATTAGATGTAGGTTATTGTTTTCTGAAAGAAAACTTTTTCACATTTTATCAACACTATCTAATTTTAAGAAGCCATCCTCTTTCTTTCATCTGAATGAAGCAGATTCTCCAGATTAGTGATATAAAATAAAGTACCAGCCTCTGGGATACTCAATTAAATTGAACTGAATCACAGCATCTTTCCAGATGCAGAGAAAATATTTCCTTTAGATTAACCCTGCAGAATATCTTACTTTTTTTTATTCAAATATTGGTTCAGTTTAAGATGAATGAATGCTAGAAAATCTTCACTTAAGCCAAAAAAGTTAGATTGCACAAAGAACTTTTTCTTACTGCTTTTAGGACATGACTAAGGTATTATCCGCTAGACCAGCATAACAGCAGTGGTATACAGTCACACAGAAAGGGGTACTTCAACTTGTTCTCTCACCTAGTAAGACCCATTGACATACCTTAGATATTTCCATCTTCTTCTGTTTGAGTTTTTTTAAGGGGTTGGTTTTTCATTCGTTTATTTTATTGATTGATTTCCCGTTTCGAATTTGATCAGATTTGAAGTCTTAGACTCCATCTGTTCTTGGTGAGCCATGGAGCCCTGATGTCTGGAGCACCTATATAGCTCCTACATCCCAGTGACAGCAGAGGTATTTTGGAAACTCCAGGCTCACAACAGAAAAAGCAAGCCAGGGACACTGGAAATACATGGGACTATCAAACTAATCCTCACAGATGACTGATCCAGCAAGTCTCTCCATTGTGAAACTTATTTGTAAAAGAAAACCTACATAAGTGATGCATAAGATGCTAGGTGTTCTCTATAAAGATTCCTTTCCCAAGGCTCAGGAAGTTTTGCTGACTGAAGTAGGTGTAATTTATGGCCCTGTGCTGTGATTGTGGCCTACTGCACACAACAAAGGAAATCATAGAATCATAGAATTGCTCAGTTTGGAAAAGACCTTAAAGATCATCAAGTCCAACAACAACCTATAACCATTCTACCCTAATTCTATATACCTGCATTAATAAGAATTCTGGTTTTCCACATGCTACTGTTCATATATATATTCATTGAAAGTTTACCTGTTAACCTTTATAATGAATATGCTAGAGTCCATATCAGGAATTCAGGTGAAGGAAAATTTGTAGTTTGAATTTTTTCTCTGACAATTTGTATTAAATGCTATTTCTTTGGACCACGATTATCTCTGACCATGCTTGTCTGGTGTGTTGCATTGAGAGTCATCAAATACAGTAGGTCACCAGCTGTCTTTTAAAATTCTGCTAATAAACAATAGAAAAAGAATACAAAAACTGTACTGTGCTTAGGTAAGACAATGAAATCCTATAATCCTTAATGAATTTACATTATTTTTTGTAATGCACATCTACGTAAACTGGGGATCTCATAGTATGTCACCAAATTAAATAAATCTAGCCACATGTTTTCCAGAAAATTCACTAATACTTTCTGGCCTACAGGCAGATTAAGGTTAAGATACTTCTATCTTAGAAAGAGTGAACAGCAAAGCCAGAAATTAAATGCTCCACTCTACTGTGTACATGTTTTCACAACAGTGAAAATACTGGAAGATGTATTTCTTACTATCATTAATGTTATATCTTAAAATATTAAACAAAATCAAAACTAAAGCACTCCAATTGTCCATATGCATTATAAACTTCAGTATAAATAAGCAGAAGGCCATATTCTTTCCTCTTCAAGCAATCAGTCACACCTTTGCATTACTTATCAGTCTCCCATGTTCTTGCATTACTCAAGTAAGTAAGATAAGTATGATCAAGGATTTAAAGCAGCAATAAATGAAAGTTAAAACCACTGTGTTTTTTTTTTTACAACACCCGCAATATTTTATGTTGCTTTCACCACAGTCTTTTTCCCTATCCACACATCTTCCTACTTGTTCTACCAGACAGTAACTTATGTCTAGATGAGACAGCCTGATGCAAAAAGATGTTCCAAGGAATTTTGTTCCTTCTTCCAGCTGAAGTTTGTCTAGATTGATTGGAAAGCACGATTGTAGCTTATGCATAGATAAAGTAGCTATGGCTAGTTTAGTCTTAATTTTTATGTAGCAGCAACAGTAAAGGAGGCTTCCCTTGCAAGCCACATTAACTTGCCTGGAACATAGACTGCTGCTTCAGGCAGCTAGTGCACAGCTACAACTTTATTTATGTTACTTTCAGTAAAGCTAGGTCTGTATCCACACATTTTAGAGCCATGCCTTGGAATGTACTGCAAACTCACCATTTGAGTCTAGGCCTCTTACGCAAGCAAACTGATAAGTGGTTGGGCCGCAATAGAGGCTCCACAACTGCATGGAAGGAGTATAAGCAATGGGAGAGCCATGTATCTAATGTTTGAAAATGACATTCATTTTAAGAACTGTCACGCATTCTGCTGAAATTGTCTTTTGATACCTGAGAACCAAAATTGATTGCAACCTAGCATCTAGAAGAATCTAGAAAGATATCATTCCACATGGAAGAGATGAATGCACTTGAAATACACATTCCTTGAAAGGAATTTTCTTAATTATAGATAATACAACAATAGTACATTTTGAAGACAAGTGACTGTCTGCTTGCTATGCACTTCAGTATAGTCCGTTAGAAATTTTTTACTGAGAAGAAGTACATTAATACATTAAAATATAATGGTGATGAACATCTTGAATATTAAACTATATTACTCCCAGTGTTGTAGAAACAGCTTACCTTGAACAATGAGGTGAAATGTGCTTAACGTGTAACTAATAATAATTTAAAAAATCCCAAAATGTTCTAAATCTACAAGGTGACAGGAATCATACATATTTACTAAGACCAAAGGAACCTGGGGGCACTTGGGTATTATATTTTTTCTGGCTTTAGGGCAAAAAAAAACAAAAAACCCAACAAACAAACAAACAAACAAACAAACAAAAACAATAGAATATGCTACAAGAAGTCTTTGCAAGTACTTTATTACATTATCTTAATAAGACCAATGGTAGCATTGTAAACTTTATTCAACACTGCAACTTATTTTCAAGCAAGTTTGCTCTGTAATGTTAGTGTGTTTCCCCGAAGAGCTCATTAGATCAAATCTAATTAGTAGAAGTTCATATTGCCAATGACTTCTCGTTTTGTTTTTGTTTCCCTCTCCATATGAAATTGCCTGAGGGTGTTTACAGTTCTGATCTCCAACAATTTATTTTATTTTTTTCTTGTCTGAGTGACATTAAAGCAATCCATTATTTAAAAGAATTGGTAACCACCATTCCTAGAAAGACTCTACCTCTGCACACACTTGCACTTGGTTGTGTTTCACAGGCCTCTGTCACACAGATATTTGTTTAAGGTAACATTTGCCTTCTATCACCTCAGTAGTCTTTCCAGTCACTGTTCCCAAGCCAATGCCCTCTCAGTTGCCCCTAGACTACATTTACACTGTCTGGTGCCAAGGAAGGAAACCTGATTATAACTGAACCAGGAAAATGGCCAGTGTTTGGCTGATCGTTTACCTACTTGGATCCACAACTCCAGAGTAAAACATACCAGCCCAAATTATACGGGAAGAGAGAGTGGGAGGCTGTTTGACTTTCCTGGTCATGTAGAAAGCAGAAAAGAAGCTACTCACAGAAGATAGCCTCACTGTTCAAAAATACAATTCTTTGTAGTATCCAGGTTCCTTGCACATGTGGTGTGTCTGGAAAAAAACTCAAGAAGAGCTCAAATGCTTAAGAACGTTCCTTGTTCATTGCAGGGGAGTTGGATTAGATTACTTTTAAAGGTCTCTTTCAAATCAAACAATTCTAGGATTCTTTCCCTAGTACATTAGGAAAAAATAAAAAATAAAAAGTAGGAATAATGAAAATAAAAAAGCAATACATAATTTTTCAGATCTAGTTCCCCTCATTCACAAGCACTTAAAATTTCACAGTATTGCCTTGATGTATTATATTGCTAAAACTGACAAGATTTTTGTCAAGTTTTTTTATTAAAAGTTCAGGTTGTGAAACACAAACATTCCACTGAGAAACATTTTTTAAAAATCCCATTAGCTCTTGAAAACTTAAAGTTTTATTTTGCATTTGCTGTATTTTAAAATTAAAGTATTTTAGAGCCCTTATTTAAGTTCATTTTGTCAATATCTCTTTCAATATCATAGGGTATTTCTAAAGCTTAAAAATGTAGATGAAATTTTTAAGAAATCTTTTATATATTTTTAATTTAAATTTTAGATTTTAATCTTCTCAAAACTCTGACCTAATTAGTTCATTGTCTTAAAAGAGTACCATAGCTGTTGTAATTATTACCATATGGGTTATTATCAAAGTGTTGATCAGTATGGTGTAACCAACTTGAAATAGAATGACTTGCTTTTCCACTGCATGCAGCTTTTTCAAAATGCAGGTTCTATTGATTTCAGTCAGGGGATGTGAGAGCTCAGCATTTCTACAAATAAAACTCCAAGAATCTTAAATTAGTATCAGAAAATGAGTAGCATACTCAATTAACCCCCTGCAGAAACTGATTTTAAAATCTTGCCCAAGATCACATACAAATTTAGTGGGAGAAGTATAGCATAAGACATGCCCTGTAGAACATCCATCTGCCTTAATAAGACTGTCTTTTCATTTCTTTCTTTGATTCATCCATCTTACAGATAAAGTCACTTCTTACACGAAACTGGTTTATCCTCCTGAGCAGAAGGGAGGGGAGGGGAGAGGCCACTACTTCACAAGACTTCTGGTCCCTCCAGGAAGTCAAAAGCATGAGGTAAGTTTCCTTTTAGAAAAATATTGTATTATATTTATTCTGTAACTACATGGTTTTTCAACTTCAGTAGCATATATGAAATGTAAGAAACAATGGTAAACATTAATTCCATCGTGTGGCAATTCATCTGCCAACATAGTCTCTCACAGGATAGAAATCCTGTGATTTGAAAAGATTATTCAGTGTTCATACTTGTGCTTTATAAATTCATATATTGGCTATAATACCATGGTTTCTGAATATCTTTCAGTAGCAGAATATAGAATGATTTATTCTTTCATCTTGTTTATTTACCTAGATTTAAGTACAGTATATAGGTTTGGGGTTAGCAGACTTTTCTATTATGGGCTTTGTACAGACTATTAGAATAAAGTCAGTTTCATTTATTGTCCTTTCAAAGAGAACAATATTGAGAGTCGCAGCGATCCTTAGCTTTTGCTCAAGCTTTTGTTTTAAATGGAACTGATTATGTAGGGTTGGTTGATTACTGAAGTTAACAAAACTTGACCTTGTGATTTAATGGTGAGTGCACATTACATGCAGAAAGTAAACTAACAAAGATAAACATTTTGAAAGAGCAACAGGTGTCCAGAAAGAAGTCTGTAAAAACAGGGCAAGAAATAATAATAATAATAATAATAATAAAAAAGAATGGATGAAAGTGCTCTGGATATTTAAATGTTTAATTATGCCTTAGAATGACTGCTCAATAAACATTTTTTGAATTACAAAAAAATTTTTTTGATTTTTTTCATTTTCTTTCTTTTTTTCTTTAATAAGAGTGCACAGAGATGCTCTGTAAAGTAGATGTAGCCATCTAACTTAAAACCTCCAAGATTGCATTCACTGAAAATTGTTAACATTTTTTTAAAATGGCAGTGGATAATGGATATTTTGAACAGTGAAATGGATGTAGAGAGTACAAGAAATAAAAGCCAGGCAGGAAGGCAGAAAAATGGAGAAATGCTCTTGGGACACTAAGTGACACTCAAAGGCAAAAGCTGTGATTTCTTTGTCTGAAAAATAAATACCTAATAGTGAACCAAATATTATTGTCACAAGCATAATTGTTATAAAGAGTAAGGGCAGACTGAATGAAACCAAAAGCTTGTATACCTACTGAACACTTCTCTTTGTAGAAAATACTTGACCTTGTTTGGTTTACCTTCCAGCATGATCATGATCCACAACCAAGATGGCTTAGATAAGGTTATACAGGCTGATTTATCAAGATATGTCACTGATATCAGTGCTGACTTGTTAGAAAATCTCTGACGAACAGCAGGACACCCAGAACAGCACTTTGGAAAGAAAAATATAAAGCATTACCTAACACCAGAAGATTGAATGTTGGTTCCTGTTTCAACTCTGCACCTTTAGTACCTTGGATAATCAAATCTCTGGGGAGGTACTTTTTATAAGGGCAGGTAGTGATAGGACAAGGAGAAACCTTTTTATACTGGAAGAGGATAGGTTTAGACTAGGTATTAGGAAGAAATTCTTTACTCTGTGGGTGGTAAGACACTGGAACAGATTGTCCAGTGAGGCTTTGGATGCCCCCTCCCTAAAAGCATTCAAGGCCAGGTTGGATGGGGCTTTGAGCAACCTGGTCTAGTGGGAGGTGTCCCTGCCTATAGCAGGGGGTTGGAACTAGATGATTTTAAAGATCCCTTCCAACCCAAACCATTCTATGTTCCTCTGAGAAGATTGAGCAAGATTTCACTCATTCTCTGGGCAAGGACCAAATGCAGATGGTGTCATGTTGGTAGATGAAGAAGGTAATAGAAATGTAATGTTATTATCCTTCAATATAAAATATGCTGAAAATGAATGTTATTACTTTACAGCAGCCTGATAGTCCCTTTGGAAAAGGGAATGCCTGAAGAGCACAGTATATCAGGAAAGACTCGTGGTAGTATGGAGCCACTACTATGGTAAGAGCAGAGGAAATACTAAAAGCTCTATAGAGAAGGTGTTTAAAATCTCTCACAGACTGCATATATCATCTCTCTTTTTTTTTTTTTTTTTCAATAGAGAAAAGAAGGCAGCCAGTAAATTTAGAATATTTTCAATTCACTTGAAGTAATAAATAAATTGATCCATTAGTACTCCATTTTACATCTTATGTTAGATTAGAATCAATAGCATTAGAATTGTCTACCCAATAATTTTTCAATCATTTCTTTTCATTTTATACCCTTATCAATATAAAACAATATCAGCTATTCACAGTTTCATCCTGGAGTCATCACAGAGAAATTACAGCCTCGGTACTTCAAAATTCTTCCTTCCTGCAAGACAAATTCTGTTGCATAATGGCATTGTCCTATAAAACAAGCAAACTGGTGAGACATCTCCTTCCTCTAGACATAGATGAAATTTAGAGTAAGAAAATATAGGCCTACAGAACCAAATTTTTATTTAACAGAACTCATATCTTTTTTCCATTAATATAAATTAACACTGTACAGAGTTGGAATACATAAAGCTGTATGAACCAGTGGTCTGTGTCATTAAGACAATCAGGTAAAAACATTGCAAAGGAAAGAGACCTGACATGTAGACTTACAGCTTAAAAGGAAAATGCAAGTGGCTTTGCTGGTTGATGGAATTGGGATAGGATATTGTAACAGCTGAATTAAAATGCTGAGACTAAAAAGAGCTTTTGGAATGGACAGGGGGATTTTCAGGACTGATGATCAGGCATATTCGTATGGCCACAATATGTCAGTGAGCAGAAATATAAGAATTATGACTCTAAGCATTGACGTGGCAAATGCTATAGAAACTAAAATGAGAGCTTGAGAACAGGATAATTGCAGCCACTGAGGAAGTATACCAGCACTCAGACCTCAAGATTTAAATCAGCTTTCTTAGGAATGGCCAAGACCTTTTACCCAGAAGAATTGCACATGAAAGTGATTTGGGAAGCAGATCAGGAAACTGTAAAACCATAAAATCATAGAATCATTAGGGTTAGAAAAGACCTCTAAGATCATCTAGTCCAGCCATCAACCCATCAGCCCCATGTCCACTAACCTTGTCCCTAAATGTCACATCAACATGTTCCTTGAACACGTCCAGGGACGTTGATTCTATCAACTCCTTTGGCGGTCTGTTCCAATACCTCACCACTCCCTCTGAGAAAAAAAATGTACGTATGCCTAATACACAACCCATACTTTCCTGGCACAAACTGAGGCCATTCCTTGCCACAACTTTTCTACAAGTCCTTGTAGAGAGCAGTTAATGTTCCCTGAGCCTCCTCTTCTCCAGACTGAACAATCCCAGTCCCCTCAGCTGCTCCTCATAAGGGTTGTGCTCCAAAGCATTCACCAGCTTCATTATCCCCTCTGCACATGCTCAAGGGTGTTAGTATATTTGCTGTGGTGAAAGACCCTAAAATGAACACAGTACTCAAGGGCCGGTCTCAGCAGTGCAGGTGATCATACAGAGGGATGAGCATCTTCCTAGTCCTGTTGTCTATGTTATTTCTGATACAAGCCAGGATGCTATCAGTCTTCTTGGCTGCCTGGGCACGCTGCTGGCTCATGCTCAGCCAACTGTTGACCAATACCTCCAGATCCTTTTCCTCTGTGCTGGTTTTCAGCCACTTTGTCCCGAGCCTGCAGCGTTGCCTGGGGTAATTGTGACCAAAGTGCAGGACTTGCACTTGATCTTGTTGAACCTCACACAAGTGGCATCTGGCCAGCTATTTAACCTCTCCAGATCCTTCGAAAGGTCCTTCCAAACTCTAGGTAGTGCACCATTTCTTCTCAACTTGGTGTCATCTGCAAAGTTATTGAGAGTGCACTCAACCCCTTCATCCAGGTCATCAGTAAAGATATTAAACAGGATTGGCTTCAGTACTGACCCCTGAGGAACACCATTCATGATCAGCCTCAACTGGATTTAACTCCATTAACTACAGGCTCAGCTGTCCAACTTGTTTTTTACCCAGCAAAGAGTACGCTTCTCCAAATCACTTCAAGCTTCTCCAGGAGAATACTGTGGGAGACAGAGTCAAAGGCTTTACAAAAGTCCAGGTAGACTACATCCACAGCTTTTCCCTCAGCCTTTAGGTGGGTTTCCCGGTCATAGAAGGAGATGATGTTAGTCAGACATAACTTGCCTTTCATGAACCCATGTTCGCTAGGCCTTATTGCCTGTTGTCCTATGCGTGATTGCATTCAAGGTGTGATCTACTCTGTGACTTTCCCTAATACAGAGGTTAGGCTGACAGGCCTTGTAGTTCTCAATCATCCTTCTGACTTAATGAGTGTCACATTAGCAAGCCTCCAGTTAACTGGGACCTCTCCCGTTGACCAGGACTGCTGATAAACATTGGAAAGTGGCTCCCTTAGTACCATCAAGTAGATCCCATCTGGCCCCATGGACTTACGATTTGCAACAACCTATGCAGAGTATCACACTACTAACTGTTCCTTCCTGAACTGTGGGGATTTTGCTCCTCATCCCAGTTTTTCAGCTCATCCTTGCCTTCTCTCAGCTATTACCTTGTAAGTAACTGTACCAGTGCTTCCAGATCATTTCACAGCTAAACTGTGCAGATTAACCTAAGTGGCTCTGCCAGGCAATGAGAAAGCCTGGGCAAATCAATACCATCAGTATATTATTGAGCTCAGGAAGAGGATGCATTCAGAAAGCATTGAACCCCAGAAAAATTTGGTTAGAAGTTTTTGATCCTTGCCACCAGTTGAAAATTTTTGCTGATGGCATCAGTGTTGCTAGCTCAAGGCAGTGATTAATTATTGGTTGGTGCAAGCTGTTTCCATTTATCAACTTTGAGAATGGTGGGTGTAATCGATACCTTTTTATCAGCAGTCTTCTTCATCAGTGGTGTTGGCTTATTCGGGATAAGCAATCACCATTAAGCAAGATATTACTACTGAGGCTACAAATGCACAGGCATTTACAGCAATTGGTTTACTGTACAGAATTACCCAGTGTTGACCAGTTGGCACTATCACATCCACATTCCTCCCAAACTTTCATTCCCCACAAATTTCATCCTTCTCTCAAATGTTCTCCTGCCTGCCCTGTGTTTCAACAGCCTCAACTTTTCTCTCTGACAGACTGCTGTCTTATCTATCCTTTCCAGATACTTTTCCACTCATATCTGCCCTAAAGTTAACAGTGCTGCCATCTTCCCAAGCAGACAAGTAGACAGACCTTTAGGCAAGCTGTTGCCATCACTTTGCAGAGGGAAGTCAACTGGATGGCTGGGCCAGGCAGACTTCAGTGTGGGGCCTGTGCAGACTGCTGTGTGCTAGAGAGTTGAGGACACCAAGGACAATTCATGGGCAGTAATTAGACCAAGATCTATGTCTCCTGGCTTCAATTCAAAGAATATTTTGGATAAATGCGGTGTAGCCAAAGCCAGCACTGTGGGAATCATCAAGACTGGTGGCCATAAGCAGTTCGGAGAAGCACAGTTATTAAGCAGCTTGAATTGATTTGTCTATAATGGTGTGCTTCTCATTCTGATATGCTCTGAGAACTTCTGCCAAAATAGTGTTTAATATTTGATCTGTATCTTCATTCCTCGAGAAGCTAGACTGCAGAATTTTTTCAACAAATTCTGTTTAAGAATCAAGAATCTCCTCTCTATGTATTTGCCACTTCTAGAAAATGCTCAGAAGACATAAAACTTCATTCCCATTGCTAGTAAAACATTCAAAAATCATAATGTACATAAAGTCCTGTTCAAAGTGCTCATGGAGTGAGCCACTGGAGTGCTCATGACCATTATTTTCTTAATTTGCTATTGCTGTGCAATCACTCCCAGCTCTCTGTGCTTTGAAGAAATGGATAAACTTTGTCATCCAAAACCCTAAAGAAAATTGCTGTGGACATAGTTATGAATTCTTCCCATGCAGTCCTCATGTACTTCTCAGAGATGTCTTAGTTGGACATGAGTGCTGCCAATGCTGAAAAGAGAGTTAGGTTTTGGCACTCTTGGATACATTTTCTGGTGAAGTTCTTTCAGATCATCACTATAAAGACAATATCACTCAGATGTTGTTTGATGTTTGGCCACTTTCTTATTTAATTCATTGAGGAACATACCTGTTTTCTTCTATTTCTCTGAGAAATGTTATGAACATTCATTATTTTTAATAAATGTCTAAAGATATGTATGTCATCTAATCAAATCCATCTCTGTTGCTACATCATTCTCTTCAGAATTCAAGACTGTTTCTAAAAACAGATTTGTTACAGATTCCTTCTTCTTACTGCCTATGTTTTGAATTACATTTATTCAGTCCAGTTCTGTCAATAAGCAGTTCTTTACTGTTTATCTTCTCTGTCTAAACCTGGTTACAGTGATTCAAATGGAGACAGTGTCTCTAATGTGATTCTGACACAATTTTCTTAGTCAAGATGCAACACAAACCAGGCTTCTCTATTTAATTTTACTTCTCTGCGTATGCACAGTACAGAATCTATGTAGTAGTTTCAAACTCAAGCAATAAAGTCAGTGTGTCTATAGTAAAGTATATATTAGTTTCTAAGTATTCGTACTGAATCATTGTGAAAGAATGGACAGGATTACTGTGGCTTACACTGTAATGAGGAAATAAATGACCGAGAAAAGATTATGCACCGCCTTTCACACAAGGCTTTATTTCTAACAGGAGAAGTTCAATCAAGTATCACCGGTAGAAAATCACTGATGTATTCCCAACTGCTACAATGTAGGGGTCTCAAATATTTTCTTGTTCTTCAGGTAGTGAAATCCAGATCAATCAAGGCATGAGAGGAACTCAGCCATCAACAAATAGTTCACTGCTAAAACTTGGATCTTGCTTTATTTTGAGCCATCCATAATCTTCAGATCATGCAGCTGAATTTGGGAGGCTGATGTAGAAGATCTTGGATGCCTCTTGGCATTAGGAATATTGTGTGAAGAAAAAAAGGAATCCTCAGGCTTCTTTTGTTGAAACTACTCTAATCTGTATAAATAAACACTTATGAAACCATGATGGGGACCAAAGAAAAAGGGAGAGGAAGTAAAGAAATGAAAAAAAGGAACAAGTCTATTTTTCTTGTGATATTACTTACACAAGTGGAATAGCTCCATTATAAAAAGCTGAGAAAAAATGCATCTCATATGAAGAAATAGCTTACCTGTGTAGTATATAGGGACCATTACCAAAATCTGCCATGTTTCAGATGATGTCATTACTGGACATCCTATGGTATGCTGTTGAACTATTATCCTGGTAAAATCTATTTCTTACATGTCAGCTGGAGTTTGGTTAAAAATGCATGAAAAAAATGATAAATCTTTTGTCCGATAATTCTTTTTTCAATTAAAAAAATATTTCAGTGTAACATCCTAGAGCATCTTTATTTACTATGAAAAGATCAGACCAGACAGTGCCACTGACAATCTCCTTGTCTCTCTGTCTTGTGTTCAAATTATACCATTATAAGTTAAAAAGGATATATGACCTTGTACTCTGTAGAATGCCTGAAATACATCTAACATCTCTATCAAAAGGATATGAATTATTTGCAGACTATGAATATTTTTTTACTTCGTCATGATTTTTAGCCATCTAGGACATTCAAAGTGTTCCAGAGAAAACTGGATCCTGGGTCCTGATTTCTACTCTTTCTAGATGATAGCATAATCAACAGAAACCTCTTCCTTTCTAAATGTCATTCTAGAAGAAATAATAACTCTTCTAATATTTCTTCTTTGTTATCCCTTTCTTTGCTGCTGGTGATCATCCAGCACTTTCACAAAATGAGAACAGTGAGCCATATCTTTTTAATCTGAAAGCATCCAGGTAAGAAGGTAAGATTACGTGTGGAATACGAAATTTTGTGATGAAAATGTGTTCATTTTCATAAAAATTTGTAGTAGAAAATTTATGATGGGGATCTTACACATTTAAAGTATAAATATCTATCTGATTATTAAATCCCATGTTCATATGTTTTATAATTATGACTAGCTGTGCATATATATATTTGTATTGTTTCAGTCACTTATGTTGTGAGAGGTTGTTCTCTCCATTTTAGTCACTGAAATTCCAGATAATTCATTTTACACTGAACTCTGCCCACACTGTTTTATTGAAATGACATGCTGAAAATTATTCCGATATGTAATTTGGGGAGGAAAATGGATTTCTTGAATGAAAAGAATTACAGCAGCAAAGAACAGCATGCCATTTTTAAAATGAAAGATTAAAATTTAAAGAAGTTACTTCTTTATGAAGTATAGAATCCTAGAATCATAGAATCATAGAATGGTTTGGGTTGGAAGGAATCTTTAAGATCATCTAGTTCCAACCCCTTGCTATAGGCAGGGACACCTCCCACTAGTCCAGGTTGCTCAAAGCACCATCCAGCCTGGCCTTGAATGATTCCAGGAAGGACGCATTCACAGCCTCACTGGGCAACCTGTTCCAATGCCTCACCAGCCTCAGTATAAAGAATTTCTTCCTAATGTCTAGTCTAAACCTACCGTGTTCCAGTTTAAAACGGTTTCTCCTTGTCCTGTCACTATCAGTTTCTATAAGGAGCCTTCTTTATATTCAGTTTGCAGAGCTGGTTTTTAATGTCAAGAAACAGAAGATTTAACAAATTGTTGTTGTTATTGTTTTATTGTTCCACATTAGAAGGAATCAGAAAATACAATATGAAATTAGAAGTGCCCTCTATTCCTTTCCTCTTCTCTCCTTCCTATGTCCCATTTTTTGTTTTCCCTGCTCTCGCATCTCCTTAGTTCTTTTTCCCCTCCCTACTGTTCCATTCCTGTTTCTCTTCTTTTATCCCTTCACCTTTCTGTTTTTTTGTTTCCTAACCTTCTCACCACCTCCCTCTCTGGAGAAGTTTTGACCAAGTCTGTACCTTATGTCAGGAGAACTGAAATCAGATTTTCTGATTGAATTACTCCTAAAGCTTGTCAACCCATTTAATACCATAGACATTTCTATACCATATCGCAGAGTCTTCAATTTTACCGTATCTCAAGATGTGCATTCTTTCTGCAGGAGGTGATCCAGGCATTGCAGCACTTACTATGCAAAATACATTTAGCTCTCAGGTCTCTCACTGTTGAGTGATTTCTGAATGTCTATTTACTGTACAGTCTGAACAAACAGGATTAAAACTATGGGTTGTTTGCACACTGTTTAATTCTCACTTGTAATTTAGTAGTGCTGCTGAGTGTATTCCTTAAGCTAGAAGTATTTTTTTCCTTCCTGGACAAACAATGTTGTTTTTATGCACAATAAATAGAAAACAGCAGATATTACACACATGTCAATGGAGAAATTGTTACAAGTAGAAGCCATTCTCCAAATATCTTTGAGAACAAAGCATTCATTCATACAGCAAGGAAAGATAATAATGGTCTTTTGATGCTTTCTAGGCTTTGACCCGAGAAGGCAAAGTAGAATTATATGATGAGTAAAACAGCTTCAGGGTGACTGTCTTGTCAGTCTTGTCAAACACCACACTGATGCTTATTCAGCTCCCTACAAGACTTTTCTGCTCATTGCAGTCCAAAAGGGTAATAATAAAAAGGGTAACTTGAACAGTTTCCCCAGTATCCTTTTGACCTATGTACTGAAGTCGACAATCACTGAGCAGATTTATTTTATTCACAGATTTTTCCAGAAATTATTTTTCCCTGGCACTTGTATGGGGTGAAATTGAAGAAAGAGGCTGTGGGGGTGGAATTTTTATCTTTAAGCTTACTAATTTTTCAAAGTGCCTTCAGATTTCCACAGCTTGAAAATACCCTTAAGCAATAGTAATTTGTAGGCTCTTATCCTTATTTCAGATGAATATCTTTTCACAACCATTCACATGATTCTGCTTATAGTAATGAATTAAAAAGGAAGAAAATATTACCAATTAAAATCACATGCACCATCAAGCTTCTAGTCAAGCAAGTAGCAGAAGTAAATTAGACAACCTATATCTAAATTTGATAATAGCTACACAAGCTGAAGCATTTGTTTTACCTTAAAATTCAAAGTCATAATTAAAAAAAAAATAGGAAGTTTAGTCATTTACGTTACAGTTTTTTATACGATCCCTAAATACGAGTGATAGATATATATATATATATATAAATATATATATGTATTTAATATATTTAAAATCTAATGATGCACCAACTCCTACTTCAGACATTTTAAAAGAGCATGTTATGTAATGCATTTGAAAATGTGGCAGCTGATCTCAATGCATAAATGAGGAGGAATAGGCAAGGAGGTATTTGCTTTCCTGGTGTCCTGGCTTTCTCACTTGTTAGGCTGTATCTGCTGTTCAACAAATGACTACAGCTAGTGACTACTGGCAATTCTAATTATTTTTTTTTTTCTTCTGAATTTCACCACTATCTGATTTAGTAGTCTCCCTTTGGCAGAAACTGAAGTCACATGACAGTGGTGTCCCAAGCCACCTCCCCTTTGAGCAGTGATTTTAGCATCCTTCTCTCTTCCAAACCTTGCAGCTGAGTTACCTTCTCACCACTGTATAGAACAGAGTCGGGCTATCCAAGAAGCTCCCCAGTCCATCACTTTTATTATCACATCTGCTTCTCTGTAGATCCCTGCCCTCCTTCCCTCAGTTTCCCAGCTTTCAAGCAGAGAAGTAATATTTCCCTTTCCTGTTTCTCGGTTCAGCTCCAATTTCAGGGCCAATTACCTCTTCACAATTGTTATTCCAGCTCTCTCTTGGTTACCTGGTCCAACAGTTTCTTGAGCCACATTAGTGATTCTTTTCAAATTCAGGCTCTGCTCTGTACAGTGTGTTTTCTCATGCTGTTCTATATAAAATGTCATAAGCTAGAGATGCTAGGAGAGATGCCAGAAAATACACCAACTGCCTTAGTTATCCCCTGCTCTGTATTGGAAAGGCTACACAGGAATTATATGGGGAACCCTATTAGTACAATTAGCAAGCCTGATTTTTGATGCTGTCTAGAGATAATTTTGTGCCTACTTATGGTCTGATGTGGTAAATGACAAGTCATTGCAGGCCTGAATATTGAAATAACAGTACATCTATGCTACATCAGAGTTGTAAGAGTTTGTCTTTCCAAAAAGATAGAAAAGGCACACAAATACATGAATATGATTTATTCTGGGAAAAGATAAGGTGAAAACAATAGCATGGAATATATTTGCTTTCCTTTCTGCCAAAGCAAATTTTTCTCCTATGTTAAAGCCAAGTTTTCAGAACAGGCTGAGCCCCCAGAAGCCTCTTCTGAGACACTTGGTGGTAGATCTTCAGTCAGTTAACAACTTCTTAAATAGAGGACATACTGCAGTTTCCTTCCCTCTTCCCCCTCTGTCCCTCTCACAGAACTTCTATCTTTGAATTCTGGTATCTAAATACTGTTTAAAAAATAAATAAAATAAAATAAAATAAAATAAAATAAAATAAAATAAAATAAAATAATAAAATAAATAAGAAATGGTATGAATATGGTTAAAAAAAAGCTGCCTTCCACTCCTGACTTTTCAGTGTCAAGCTGTGTGGGGAGTATACGAATACAACTGTTACTCCCCTCCTGTATGGCTACTGAAGGCTCTATCAAATTTCATGGCTTCTCTCACTTAAAATCTGACAAATGATACACATCTCCTTCAGCAAGTTAATGAGAAAGTATGTCTTTAAGAAAAACTAAAAACTAAGCAAAGCCATTTAAGGTAGCTGTGTTGTCCCACTCAAAGTAACTCCCCCTCTGTACTCAATAATTGCCATTTTTTAATTTCTGTTTTCAAAGGACTTTTGAAATAGGAGTGGAACTTCTGTTGCAGCAGGGTACCATCAGTTTTTATAAAGTGCTATGTGATGCAATATATATATATATTTAGAGTACACTACATATTTTTTTAATCTTTCAATTTGTTCACTGCCAAGTCTCTTGACACTGTGATATGCTAGGAAATAAGTTTAAAATGTTTAACTTCAGAAATAACCTTCCTCTCCGAAATCTCTTTTAGGAAAAAGCTACAGTGATGCAATGGAACATCAATATATAAAGAAAGAGAGATTTACTTTGAGAAAATATTTTACTCAGAAGAGTGCAGAAGAGAATCTGTATAATTTTCAGAACACCATACCTCTGCATATTCTATTGAAACACTCACATTGCCAATGAATACAATAGATTATTTGGATCTAAGTTTTATATTTAAAAAATAAAGACTGTAAAATGGAATTTAACAAACCTTTCTTGCAAGAAACCCTGTGCCATAAAAATGTCCTTTCTCTAATCAAAATATCACCTGAATGAAGTCATCATGTTTGGCCTGATTGCATTTTTTCTCCATATATGTGCAGCTGCATTTGCCTCTCCATAAATGTCATTTGATTATGAGAAAATAAACAGGGAAGGACTCGTAGGGAGTCGGTACAGGGCCTGCTTGTTTACCTGCTGCAGCTTTCCAGGCTGAAGAACAAATGTCATGCAAATGGTGCACCAGCAATGAGCTGCCAATCATCCTGCCTTGGCATTCATGGTGATTTGCTAAATCATTTAAAGAGACATGCTTTACTAAATGAAAAAATATCAGCGGCAAGGGCCTGTGTTTAAACATGGGGTTGAGTTATTATCCCAGTAGGCTGGAATGAAATGAAGACATCTTCCAATTAAAGCTTGCAGATGAACCCAGACAAACCCCCCTTTTTTCATAAAGACAGGCAGATTATGATTGGGAGAGAACAGCGACAGAGGCTTTCATTACAAGCTGATTATGGTGATATAATTCCCAGTGCTGTGTGTCTGCGGGCCCAACTTCACATTTGAAGGTTTTTAATATAATTTCCTTAGGGTGAAATGCTGAAGATTTATTAAACTTTATGAAGGGCTTACAGATCCAATTTAAGAGGACATATCATAGGGCAAAACTGACAGATGATAAAATACATTCCAGGAAGAAAGAAAGAGAGAAATAAAGAGAGAGAGAAAGTGAAAGAGGGAGAGAAAGAAAGAGGGAGAGAAAGAGAGAGAGAGAAAAGGAGAAAAGGGGAGAAAGAGAGGAAGAGAGGAAGAGAGGAAGAGAGGAAGAGAGGGAGGAAAGGAGGAAGGGAGGAAGGGAGGAAGGGAGGAAGGGAGGAAGGGAGGAAGGGAGGAAGGGAGGAAGGGAGGAAGGGAGGAAGGGAGGAAGGGAGGAAGGGAGGAAGGGAGGAAGGAAGGAAGGAAGGAAGGAAGGAAGGAAGGAAGGAAGGAAGGAAGGAAGGAAGGAAGGAAGGAAGGAAGGAAGGAAGGAAGGAAGGAAGGAAGGAAGGGAGGAAGGGAGGAAGGGAGGAAGGGAGGAAGGGAGGAAGGGAGGAAGGGAGGAAGGGAGGAAGGGAGGAAGGGAGGAAGGGAGGAAGGGAGGAAGGGAGGAAGGGAGGAAGGGAGGAAGGGAGGAAGGGAGGAAGGGAGGAAGGAAGGGAGGAAGGAAGGGAGGAAGGGAGGAAGGGAGGAAGGGGGGAAGGGGGGAAGGGGGGAAGGGGGGAAGGGGGGAAGGGAGGGGGGAAGAGAAGGAATTATTTGAATTTTGGAAGCCATCTGGGATGGATTTTTGTTTATGTAAACTAGTCTTCTTTTAAACATCACTAATATCCCAATATTTGTAGAAAATGAATCATTTTCAGTTTTGTTTCATGTTTATTAAAGTCTAAGTGTCTTAGTACTTGATATTTGTTATCCAAATATCAAGTTCGGCAAAATATTGACTAAAAAATTGTTGAATACCAGATAACATTTATTTTAATTTTTTTAGTACTAACGAGCACTGATTTTCCTCTTGTACACATTGTTAAGAACAATTGTATTTCTGCATTTACATGTTCCTTGACACTGCTTCTTTTTTTTTGTGTCACTATGTGATTCTACACATGTCCATATCCAATGTATCTACTTGGGTGTAAGTATAAGATTGTAAGTGTATGTAAATATACAAGAATAATTATGAACATCATCTAAACAATCCTGGCAAGTCTCAGCAACACCCAAACACGCCAAACATCCACATCAACACCACAGTTAGTGAGAATTTCCCATGCTGCATGTGTAGCTTTACTCTTTGATGTATGAGAGTATCACAATATGTTTTTAATATGTATGATGGAAAACATAAGTCAGCATATTTCTGTAAGGATGAGAGAAATATGAAATATAACGAAGCTTAACATACCAGAACATATAAAGCGTTTGTTGGCTATGATGAACAGTGATCAAATCATAAAAAAAAATACCTTACGATATCTACACTTACGGTTAGGCAGCTAAACTGTATTTCCAACATATGGAGGAGATCCAAAAATCACAGAAATCAGTTCCTTGAATAATCAGGCTTTACAAATAAAATCTTATGCAATGATGAGTTTTGTTGCCTTATTCTGACGTGACTAATTAGATCATGCTCAGAACTTTGCCACCACCAAGTCCACTTTTATTTTTTATCTAAGTCAGTGTTTGATCTCAAGTTTCTAGAGATAACCAACAGATATGCTAATTCCAGTTCTTATCTGGTACACAGCGAGCATATGCCCCTTTTCCTTCAAAATATAAGCTGTCTTCTAAAAGATTACTGTAAGAAACTGTGAAGAAAACGAATACTAACAAATAGAGACATACCCATTTAAAGACATTCATTTAAGCTCTTGGTTTGGCTCTTTCTCCTGGAAAAGCCGCAAGAAGAAAATCAGGCTTTTTGTCAGTCAGCCTTCTGCTGGCTTCACATCAAGATATATTTTGATTGACTGTTTTCTAAAAAGATGTACATTCATCTTATTCTCATTGAAAATTGTGTTGTCTTATGTGATACTTATGTTTCTGTACACAAGAAAGGAGATATTTGATCTAGCATCTTGGCATGGTTAAGACACAGTGTACCTGCCAACTAACCCTGATATTTCTTTACATTTCAGATCTTCAGGAGAGCAAAGCTTTGCTACTTTATGCACGTATGGCACCCAGGAAAATGGGCATACCACTGTGACTGAATCTAAGGATACAACAACAATAACAAAACTGATGTATAGTCACAAAGCATGGTACTGTAGTTAGTTTGTTTATTGTAAAAAAAGTAAATACAATGGCAATGTAACTTACTATTATTTAAGAAGATAACTTATTATTATTTCCATGAAATCTAGAAACAAAGTCCTTGCATGGTATTTACTTACCTTTTAGTCATCAAGCCAGTACTTAACAAAAAATGGCTTTTAGTTGTATGGCATATTTTTGTGAGTAATATTTGGTTATCATACCACACACCTCCACACTTAGATGAATACAAACAGCACAAGCAGCACTTCACATTCCCGATTATCACACTGAGGTGCTGACAACTCTGCAAGGATCCTAACAGTCAATTTGTCTGATGTCAGATAAGATTAACCCTGGGCCACACCACCCAAAGACAACTCACAAGCAATTTTAGCTAGAGAGCCAAAGAATGCTCTCAGCAAAGCAGTATGTATATATTGAGGGTTTGTCTATAACATCACCTTAATATGTATAGGAAGTAACCCACTGATCAATTTGGGCGGCCTCCTGATCCACAGCTTAGACCTTCAAAATCTGGATATCATAAGTAGAGGATATTTGCTAGTTTTGTTCTTTAGATCACCCGCTGAGTGCAGGCCACATCTTGTGGTGTTTCTGTGATTGTTTCTGCACTATAGAAGAGTTACTGAAGCAAAATCAAATCCTCCTATCTGCCAAAATCTTGTGCAAGACTTAGCTAATAAATTGTTCCTTGCTTTCAAAACAAAAGACTTTCATCATACTGTAACACAAAATCTTATGCAACAGGAGAAAAGCTGAACTTCTTGTAGTCAGTGCAGATGTTGCCACACTCAGAAAACTGTTTTGCCTAACTGTAGGCAGAAGAGTATTGAAAAACTAGGTGACAGTCATTACCATTAGAAAAACTACCAACAAAAAAAGATCAGGCTTGCTATAGCTAGAGGTGATTGAGCCTTATCTTTAACATGTCTAAATAGCCAAAATCCTGCACTCCAGTGCCTGCCTAGTTCCTTTCATGCTTCTATCATAAATTTTAGGCTGTCCAATCTTTGAGGAGCCTTACCTTAGATGTTCTCTCACCTTTGCAAGACGAAGATGCCATGAAGAACACTGACCTCACCCTTTGTGCTTTTTTACTTTAGCTGAATTTACATAAGCTATCTCACTATTACGTGACACAAACATCCACCTTAGTTCACATAGTAACAAGCTAACAGGAGCTTAAATTTGGAATAAATTTTCCTAGTTCATTTAGTTTTGTTCCTTTGAGCTTGTAATGATTTAAAGCACATGAGGTATCTTGACAAGATTTGTTATACAACAGAAGTATTAAACAGAATTCATTTCTCCAGTGGATAAGTATATAAAACTCAAGTTAGCGGTTCTCCAAAGTTTCAGGCTCTGGTGAATGTTCACAATTGGCATCTTGGTACAGTACAGACACAAGACTTGTCAATATAAAAAGCAAATCAGAAACAATACCCATGATCTTCCAGCTATTTGCCACCAAACTGACTACTTATTATTTGATAGCCTTTTTCTCTCTTCCAAATTAGACATATTATTGACCTGTAGAACTCATTGATCATTAATATCTGGAAAATGTTAAGTTATTAATAATTATCACTGTTAATTATTATTAATGTGGGGAGACTAAAGTAAACACTTCAGGATATTTCTAAATGTGTTTAGACCATATGATAAGAGTAATATCTGCATATATATGTGGTAGGAAAAAAAGAATATTCTTCAGGATTCATGGCATAAATAGATCACTGCCTGGGATCAGAAAGATATGTCACTCAAATGAATAAGTTGCACAGTTTGAGCACTTTGTTTTTTATGCATTTCCTTGATAGCTCCAGAATGGCTTCTGTTAGAGGTTTACACCAGAAGAGAATGAATTATCTATTCAAAGATTTTTCTGGCAGAGCTGTTCTGAAAGAGTGATGAAATTGTGAGATTGACTCCTGAAGCTCCATAGCAGGGACACACATCCAAGCGCTATAGGTTGATTGCATAAAATGCGTGACAGTAATTGCTGTGTATCCAAGAATGACTGTCAAAAGAATACTTTGAAGTAATTTTCTTGCAGCATTAGGAAGACTGCAGCAGAGAGGCTGAAATCACAAAAACTATTCTCAAGCTTTCTCAGCTCTGTGAAGTACAGCAACTAAGTTGTATTTCCCCTAATCTTTGGAAAAGTTAGGAAATATAAACCTTAATAGTTTGACATTTAGCACAAAAAAATATATACGATGTGCTTTTATAAGTACTGTCTGCTCCCAAAGTCATGAATTTAAAAGCTATAATACTAAATTGAGACCATGAATAGCTTTGGTTTAAGGGTAAGCCTGGGATATGATGATTCTGAGTCATCTGTAAGACTAAATTATTAAGGACTTGCTTTGTGCTTTGGGCAAAGATATAAGAACTGAATAAAACATATATGCTTCCCACACTAAAAAGAATTGCATGGCTCATGTTCTATAGAAAGGTCTATTTGCCAGTCAAGAAAGAGGAAGAAGGAGAACTGTGGATGTCAGCAATAAATAAGTAAGACTGAGGACTTGTTTAAGAATTCTACAGGTGAGTGAGAGGTGATTTTTCTGCCAAGTCTTGATATCAGAAAGTGTTTCTCCTGCAGGAGTTATGTTCACAGCACATGAACACTGAGGAAGTCCCACCATGTAAAAGGGGCTGCTACAGAATTCACAAGTGAGCCTACAGAAGACACTGCCCCTGCATGAAGTGTCTGATTCCTTCTGTGGCCACTTTTAGGTTGTTGAAGAGTATGGTATAAACCACATTTCTTTGTTCAAGAATTAGCATGTTTTGCCTTATTTTTCTTGGCCTACTGATCTGAAGGCAACTGAACAGTGAAAAATAAAAGTTTTGGTGTCAGCAGGATTCAAGCACAGCACTAATTTGGGACAATCTATTTTTTAAATAATCACATCCTACAATGTGCAAAAAAGCCCTGTTATATTAGTAAAGCCAAATAAAAATCTGTGATTTTGTGCAGATCAAAAGTTGATTCCAAATCAATTACTATTTTTGATCCAATCAGATACCCATTTTCAAATACAGTGGGCAAATTTCTTAATTTTTATTTTCCTTTTTTTTCTTTATTACATTCTATATAAGCACCATATGTTTAAAATTACAGTGTAATAGAATGGTTTTTATTAGAAAGGATATTAAAAATTATCTAGTTCCAACTCCTCCACTAGAAAAACTTCCCAAAAGCCCCATCCAACTCTGCATTCAGAACTTTCAGGAAGGGGTATATGCACAGATTCTCTGAGGAACCTGTTTCAGGGCCTGATCACTCTTTTGAGTAAATTATTTCATCCTGATATCTAATCTAAATTTCCCCTCTTTTAGTCTAGAGACATTGCCACTTATTCTATCACTACACTCCCTGAAAAAGAGTCCTTCTCCAGCTTTCCTAGTCCTTCTCTAGATTTTCAGGGACATGATTTAGCAGAGGGTTGTTAGGGCAGTATGTTTAGGTCATGGTTGGACTTGATCTTTAAGTGATTGTAAGATTCTATGATTCTATTCCTGCAAACCCATTTTAGGTACTTGAACAGTGCTACAAGGTCTCCCCAGAACCTTCTCTTCTCCAGGCAGTTCCCCGCTTTTCATAGCTTGTCCTCACAATATAGATGGTCCAGCCCTCTAAGTATCCCCATGGCCACTGCCTGGACTTGCTCTGCTGTGCAGAACTGAATACAGTTCTCCAGGTGGGATTTCATAAGAGCTGAGTAGATAGAAAAAATCGCTTCCCTTGAACCTCTGGTCATACTTTTTTTTTGACACAGCTCATGATACTGTTGATCATCTTGTCTGCAAATGCACAGTCCTGACTTATGCTGGGTTTCTGCTCTCAGTCCATTCTTGGCCCAGCCCATTTTGTAGTTGGGATTGTCCTCATCCATGCCCAAGGATGGCCTTGTAGAACTTCATGAGAGTCATGGTGATCCACTTCTCAAACCCCTCAAGATCCCTCTGAAGGCATCCCTTCTCTCTACTTGACTGCACCACACTACTTATTGTCATCAGACAACTTGCTGAGAATGTACTCAATCCCACTGTTCATGCCACTGACAACAAAATTAAACAGCACCAGTTCCATTACCAGCCCCAGAGGAATGCTACTCATCACTTGTCTTCACCTGGACATTGAGGAAGTGACCACAACACTCTGAGTACAAGCAGTCAATTTCTAGTTTGTGAAGTGGTCCATCCATCAAATCTATGTCTCTCCACTTTGGAGACAAGGTTTTCATGTTAAACAGTATCAAACATTTTCCACAAGTCTGGATAGGTAGATCAGTTGGCCTTTCCTTCTCCATCACCATTTTAAACCTATTGCTGCCCATCACATCTATAAGGCATGATTTGCCCTCAGTGAGATCATGTTGCAGCAATCACTTCTTTATTTTCCATGTACTTTAGCATAATCACCAGGAGGACCTGCTTCATGATTTTTCCAGGTACAGATATGAGATTGACTGTCCTGTTGTTTCCAAGTCCTTCTTTATTCCTTTTATTTAAAAGGAGGGCTAGAAATAGAACAGAAGATACATAGCATCCTTCAATCTATTTCCATATCATCACTCCTTCCTATGAAACACACACTGCAGTGATAATTTAAAGAATTAATTACTTTTGAAGCCTTTTTATCATTACCCCAGGGGCTGACATAATATGACACAATTAATTACTGAAGATCACTGGAAATGAATAGTGACCACAGACTTATGGATAAGATCTATCTTGGTTAAGCAAACTGGTAGGATCTGAATCTAAAGGAATGTGGAAGGCACCATGAATGCATGAATAAAAAAGACGACTTCAACACCATTCAGATTCATTTGGTTTTTCCCCAGGGGGTGATGTTAATTATACAAGCAGAAGATTAAAATAATCCTGTGTCTGATCAGAAGGAAGAGATTGAGAAGCAGTCCAGCTTTTATAGGAGTGGCATCATGCAGTAACATTATAGGTTGCCAGCTAGCACAGGCAGCAGGGACAGTTTGCTGAATCATGTGAAAATCCATTCATTCATGCTGATTATTTATTGGCTTACCATTTGTGTCTCCAAATATAAGGAGAGTCAATCTAGTGACATAAAAATGATGAGGAAGATACTGAGATGTAATGATTTCTGGAAGTATTTAGAATAAACATGAAAAATAAGCATAATGCAATAGGAATCATCATGGGCACCTTTACAGTAGTAAGTGTGAAGGATTGCATAAACTTGCAAAAATAGCAAAGTCTCGCTCTGAACACCTACTAGTTTAATGACAATATAAAAAACCTCTAGGGTGGAAGGTCATAGACTTAGAAGTATAGTTAGCTTCATTTATGCTTTACTGCAGACAGGTAAAACTCACATTTCACATTACAAATAACTATGACTACGAAGCCTGTGCTGTGAGAGTGCAAAATTGCGAAAGAAAAATAAATTAGAGCAACCATAACAACAAAAAATATTTAATAAATATCATTTAATTCACATTTTCTATTTGG
Source organism: Lagopus muta (assembly GCF_023343835.1). Classification (NCBI taxonomy): domain Eukaryota; kingdom Metazoa; phylum Chordata; class Aves; order Galliformes; family Phasianidae; genus Lagopus; species Lagopus muta. The sequence goes on along the minus strand of NC_064472.1, from coordinate 38,555,717 downwards.
TTATTTGTTTATTTAAAACAAAATAAAACGAAACATTACTTTGTAATGAGGCACCAGCTGTTTCTGTGGAAAACAGGCTGTTTTCAAGGAAATTATGTTTCTGAAAGCAACAAATATATGGCTTGTTAAAAATCTAGACTAATTCATTAATTTTGCTTTCAAGAAAATGTTCTCGTGCCTCCATAAAAGAAGCACGGCATGCTAGCAGAAAAAATGAAATTTCATCTAAAGCTGACCTTCTTCACTCCTAAATCTTCATATCAGGTCCAAGAACAGAGAGGGTGTGCTACTTCTAAGGGGGCCTATTTCCTTACTAAATTCCAGTAGTCTCTCTAACCTAAACCAAATCAGCTCACACTCTATGGCTTAATCCAGTCAAATAGCTCACCTCGTAATAAATTTAATGATTAGCTGGTGGATTAGATTCCTGTGTGACACTGTATCAAAAGCTTTTGCTAAAATCCAGGTAAAATATGCCTGTAGCTTTCCCTCTGTCAAGCCTTTCAGATACTTACTCAAACAGTTCTTCCAGATACTTTAAGCATGCCCACATTGTGTGAGCTTGAGCTGATTTATGTTTAATTAAGTCAAATACGTCATAGAGAGCCCACTGTGTTCCTTGTATTTTTTTATTTATTTATTTTTCCTGATGATGACTTTTATAATAGTTACTTAAGATTTCAAAGAATTAAAAACAAAAAAACACAAACATCTCAGGAAAGGTGATTTCTATTATGACTCCAAAAGATCTCAGCTCATCAATTATAACAAATTATATTATTGAATTTATTCTGTTATTGAAGGATAATACTATGAATATACTATCAAGCCTTTTTAAGCACACACTCCATTGAAAGATATGGTTATAATGCTGCCTGCACGGGCAGAAAAAAAGCACACTTAAATGTCCCATTTGGGCTCTCAACTAAATTAAATTAATGCTGGAGATGCTATGAAGAGTTACATCTGCTGATAAATTTGGTCTCTATTGACAAAGCCATTGAAAAGATATCATGAGATATATGAAGGAACTGTACATTTCAGGTTATTTCTCATTTTTGTAGTTGTTACAGCTCTAGTTTATTTGTTGCAAAGATAAGCAATGAAAGGACATTTCATCTTGTAAGCTTCAAATCTTAAAATTCCATTTTCCCAGTGTATTTTAAAATGTGCACAGAGAAATTTGGGACACGAGCAGGAGTTGTGTGAAGATCAAATGAAAAACTTTAACAGCTTGTGGTTGTTTTGCAGAGATCCTGCCTCTGAGTCTACTATCACATATCCATGCATTACTCACAGCTATGGCAAGAAACCGATTTTTTTTTATTAGCCAGATGCTGTTTTGCTCTCTAACACATCCACAGTTCATGGAACGAGTGAGGAGAAAAAGGTTGGACCATAATTCTTACCTTTCTTTATAGTATAAAAGATCAAATCATTTCAATGTGCGTAGAACTGCTTGATTCATATCCTTTACTTGGTATGACCTAGTTTATATCTGCAATCTCTCATTGTTAGGAAATCATGCCTTTTACAACCCTTTCCAATTTCTTTTGCCATCTCATCTTCTTCCCTTTTCTGAACAAGTTATCTCTGTCTAACTAATTCCTTTATTATATTCAATTTCAGGCAATAATGATTATCCTTTTATGGTAGTTCTATTGTCCTGGAAATACTCCAGTTTTGGTAATTGCATTCTGTTGACATAAAATCCCTTCTGCAGCTTCAGTTGGATGCTGTATTCTCCTTTACTTCCTGTCCTAAAATGCCATGTCTTTTGCTGTGCAGATCTAAACAGCTACTCTGTTCTGCTCCACTGCTTTCTGCATTTAAGCGATTTGTACAGTCACATAATTGTATGCATGTACACAGGCACACTGATTTGAAAAAAAAAATCAAGAATGCATTAGCTGCAATTGTAATGCAGGCTGCTGTATAAATAGAATATTGTAATTACCCTGCCTTTCCCTGTTTTTGACCTATGAAACTTTCTGTCGTATATTTAGAATATTTATCTGCATTCTTTGAGTATATTATCTTAGCAAAAGTTGTCTTTGTTATGCCTCTCAGGTCCAAATGTAGACAAATCAGTTTTTTCCTTACCTGACATCCTTGTTTCTTACAGCTTTTTGCCTCCAACTGCCTGTCCATTACTACTTAAAAACAAAAACAAAAACAAAAAACCTGTGGTTTTTGAGTCACTTACTCTGAACATGCCACAAACTACTGGCTTCAGCTTTGCTTGCTTTCTTATATTAACCTCATTCTACAATCCACTTCTGTTTCATCAGAGCAAATATGCACACAAATATGGATATCAGAAAGACACCTAACATTTGATGACGTTTTGCAGTTGTATATTCACCTTTCAGATTTGCCACACTTCAATTGCGCTCATTTCACATTTGAAATTTCATTCTATAAAACCAAAATAGAAAAGGAAAAATGGTTCTTATAATTCCCTGTTTACACAGATTGCTCCACCTGATATGGTCAGAATATCCATGTCCCTCAACCACTTTAAAGAAATGTTCATTGGAATGATTCTATTAATGAAAAGAAATGTATCGAACAACCCTTAGATTTAGTATGCATTTTACATCAGCTTATTTTTTCCCTAGATTCAGACACTATTATTCAACATTGAGCTTATGAAATTGAAAAGGCACAATTTTTCTCTTGTGCTCATGTGATTTCTGTAAGGCCTGATTTCTAGAGGTTATAAGTACTGACAGTTATACCGATTTGAGAAACAGAGGTTTAGGGAATTAGTGCATAATTTTGAAACATCTGGATGTAAATTTATAAGTGCTATTCTGATGCTTAAATGTGAGACTGAAACTTCAAATGAGACAAGCAAGAAGCAAATAAGAGAGAAGGCAAAAGAAGAACTTGACAATCTACTTCAGAATCTATTTGTAATTTTAGAAAAAAAAATAAGTAATTTACAGGTAGACGATTACTTTGCCTACTCTAATACATATTAAAATTTGTTACATAGCTTGAATGAAAACATCTAGATTATTAAGTGATTCAAATGAGCAACTCTGACATAAATAATTGCTATTTGTTATATTTTACTGATTGGCTTATGTATTTTTTTCATATTCCCTCAATGGAACAGTACACAGGAAAAACAGTGAAAAACAAACAACAAGCATTTTCACTTAGGCACACATATTTTCTCAATCCAGTAATGCTCAAAACATTTGGTTAAGGCAACTGCCTAACTTGAAGGAGATACTTCATATTTTCTGCCTTTATTATTATTTTTTTAAGATTGGAAGTATGTATTTATTTAATACAATAGTAGATACAGAAACTCTTAAGACAGCACATGCTGAAAGGGAAATAAGTCTTTAGTCATTAAATATTAAGCAGTTACAGAATCATGTTGCCCCTGGGCATAGTTTGAGATCACATTGAAAACTCCTTCTCAATGAATTAAAGGTTTAAAATACACCAACATACAGTTAGATTGCATTATTAAATGAATAAAGGAAAAGAATGACAAAAATTACGGTGCTATTACAATCTGATAACACACTCACTTTGAAAACTACTTTCCAATTGGTTGCCTCATCTCCAATAGGAAACAGCAGAAATAGAAAAGATACAGAGAAGTGTTGCAAGAATGATTAGATAAAAACAAGAGGTTTCATTGGCAACCCAATGTGCTGTAGCATTGAGACTATATTCAAGTCTCCAGAAGTCTGCATGTTAGAAAATATCATGGTTCCTGTGTGAATTGTTTAAAGTGGAAGATACTAGTTGAAGATACTAGTTGGAGTTGTAGTGGATGACACTTGTGGGCTCCTTGAACAGAAGATTTCTATTCTATTCTATTCTGTTCTGTTCTGTTCTGTTCCGTTCCGTTCCTTTCCATTCTGCTGTACGATAGATGTAGGCTACTGTGCGTGTTCTTTCAAAATTATTAGGTTCCTGTACTTAGCATCTCTGCAGTTTTCCCAGAGGGAGCAAGAAAGAAAATTACTCTTTTGTGACTGGGATAATTCCTCAGATGCTATTTGTTTGGTTGAAAGAGTGATTATCTGGATCATTTCTTAATTTAACTGAAGTAAACTTACCTGGGGTGTACAAACATCAAACTAACCTTCCCTGACAGTTCAGTAAATGAATCTCAGACTTGACCTCTAATACAACACTGTTATCCTAACCTGACATTCTGATGAGTAGAAGCCTTTAATCATGCTGATTTCTGCCACATGGCTCTGTGGTTTTCCGACAGGCTCAGAACAAGCCCACTAGGAGCTAGATCACAGACACTTGTCAGTGATATCCACCTCCTTTACCACTCAGGTCTTGCACTTCTAAATAAATAGAGAGCAATACAGTGATGTTATCACACAGTAGATTTCCCCAGCTGCAGCACTGATCCTTGTTAGCGCTCTGCACTTAGCTAATGTTCGTGCAGCTATATTTATCTTGTTAATCACTTTCCTCGGAGATAGCCAGTTTTCAAAGATGCACGTTTAGCTCATTAGTGATTCAGTCAGCATTTGTAAGAATTAAGATCATGTAGTTAGTTAACAGATATTTAAGTTACTATAATAATTGTTTTAATCTCTCAAGAACAAGGAGTTGCTCACAGTTTTGGGGGGGTCTGTGTTATTTTGTATCAAGGGAACTATGCTCTGTTTCAAGTCTTTTCTTAGCAGCGCAGATAATGTTGTGAAATGACACATCTTCAATTGGTTGTAGTTTTGGATGCAGTAAAATGCTAAATAAACTGTTAATTCTTTTCTCTTAAAAAGAACTGGTGAGGAAAAAAAAAAGGGATTTTATTAAAATTAAAAGAGTGATTAAATAGTGTTGTTTTCCTCCCATGCACCATCCCATACAAAATAATAATAATAATAATAATTTGAACAATAAAGAAAGAATTGAAATAATGTGTAATTAACCAGGAGAATGTTTGAATTAAATATATATCTTATATCTATATATATATAACGTGTATATGTGTGTGCATATATATATGTACACATATATATATATACATACATATATATATATATATCTCCCTTCACTTCCTCCTTCACTTTTTCCACTCGTACTATCATAGAATCATAGAAACATAGAATGGCCTGGGTTGAAAAGGTCCTCAAAGATCATCTAGTTTTAACCCCCCTGCCACGAGCAGGGTCGCTAACCACTAGACTAGGCTACCCAGAGCCAGATCCAGCCTGACCTTGAATGCCTCCAGGGATGGGGCATCCACAGCCTCCTTGGGCAATCTGTTTCAGTGCATCACCACACTCTCCTCGTCTTAGTTTAAAATCGTTCCCCCATGTCCTATACTAGTAACCCGTGTGAACAGTTGTTCCCCCTATTGTTTGTACGTTCCCTTCAAGGCCACAGTGAGGTCTCCCCACACCTTCTCTTCTCCAAACTAAACAAGCCCAGTTCCCTCAGCCCTTCTTCATAGGAGAGGTGCTCCAGCCCTCACATCATCTTAGTGGCCCTCCTCTGGACCTGCTCCAAGAGCTCTGTGTCTTTCTTCTGCTGGGGTCTCCAGGCCTGGACACAGTACCCCAGATGGAGCATAACAAGAGCTGAGCAGATGGGGACAATCACCTCCCTCGCCCTACTGGTCATTCGTTTTTTAATGCAGCCTAGAACACAGTTGGCCTCCCAGGCTGCAAGCACACACTGCTGTCTCATGTCCTGCTTCTCATCCACCAGGACCCCCAAGTCCTTCTCTACAGGGCTGCTCTCAAGGAGATCTTGTAGAAACACCTGGGATTGCCCCGGCCCAAGTGCAACACCTTACACTTGGCCTTATTGAACCTTATTAGGTTCACAGCAGCCCACTCCTCCAGCTTGTCTAGGTCCCTCTGGATGGCTTCCCTTCCCTCTAACATATTGACTGCACTGCTGAGCTTGGTGTCATCTGCAAACTTGCAGAAGGTGCACTTGATTCCATCATCCATTTCATTGATGAAGATGTTGAAGAGCACTACTCCCAAGACCAACTCTTGGGGACACCACTTGTGACCGGCCTCTTCACAGACACAGAACCTTTGATCACAGCCCTTTGGCTGTGACCAGTCAGCCAGTTCTTAATCCACTGAACAGTCCATCCTTTGAATCTGTACTCTCCAATTTAGAGAGAAGGATGTGGTGAGGGACCATGTCAAAGGTCTTGCAGAAGTCCAGGTATATGACATCTGTTGCTCTTCCCCTGTCTATAGATGCCATAACTTCATCCTAGAAGGCCACCAGATAAACCATCATAAACATATCATAAACACATATATGTTGTGTAACTAAAACAGATACCAATAGAGCCTCAAGTTCTATAGCAGCAACACTCAGAAGCTCCCGTTCTAACACATACAATTAACCTGCCTTATTTTTTGAAGCAAAGCAAGCAACAACAACATTCTCTTTACTTGGAATGACAACAACCCTCTGTCTGTGATCATCCAACCAAATTTTTACCCGATGAAAAGTCCACCCTTCAAACAAGTATCTCTCCTATTTAGAGTTAAGGATGTAAAAGGTCCGCACAAATCCAGATAGATAATATATAGATATTGCCCTTCCTTTGTCCACCAGTACTGTCAATCCATCATAGAAGGCTACATATTGGTTAGGAATGATGCGCCCTTGGTGAAACCCTGTTGGGTGTCTTGAATCACTTGCTCATTCCTCACATGCCTTAACATCTCTTCAAGGACATTCTGCCCTATGATCTTCCCACACACAGACATGAAGCTCACCAACCCATAGTTCTGCAGGTCTTACTTTCTTCCTTTCTTAAAAAAGGAGAGTGATGTTTCCCTTTTTTTTCAGTCAGCAGGGGCTTAATCTGACAGCCACAACATTTCAAATGGGGTGGAGACTGGCTTGGCAATCACATCAATCAGTTCCTTCAGTATCCTGGGATCTTGTCATCAAGCCCCATAGACTTACATACATTCAGTCTCATGAGCCAGCCTCAGACTTGCTCTATCAGAGCAAGGGTTTTTGTTAACCCAGCCCTCTCCTAGATGTTCATGGATGTGAGGTTTGAGGATGTGAGAGACAGAAGAAAACTGGCTGGGAATGAAGACTGAGGCAAAGAACTCACTGATTACTTCAGCCTTCTCCATGTCCACTGTAGTCAGTTTCCCTTCTCATCTACCAGAACGGATACACATTCTTTGGCCTGTCTCTTCTAATAAATTTACCTATAGAATCCTTTCTCATTTTTCCAGTAGTTCCATCTGTGCTTTGGTTTTCTTGATCCCATCTCTGAATGTCTAGACAGCATCTCTGTATTCTTAGGCAACACACTCTTCCTTCCACTGTCTGCACATTTCCCTCTTATCCCTCAGTTTGACCAGCGGGTCTTTGCCCAGCCATGCCAGCTTCCTGTCTCTTCTGCTTGTTTTCCCATACTGGGGAACAGAGAGCTCTTGTACTCTTGAAAGGCATCCTTAAAGAGTTGCCAACTCCACTCTAATCATATGAACCTAAGGGCAGCTTCCCAGGGGACCTCATCCATTTCTTCCTTAAATTGCCTGAAGTTCATTCTCCTGAAGTTCAGAGTCCTGATTTTACTTTTTGCCAGACCTATCACCTCAAGATAACAAACTCAACAGAGCATGATCACTACACCTCGGACTGACTCTTTAAATATTGCTTTTTACTGAGCACCTGCACAAAGAAATTATCCTCAATGTCTCCTGAATTGCTTGCAGCCCACCATGTTGCTTTCCCAGCAGACATCCAGGTGATTGAATACCCCATTAAGATGAGAGCCTGCAAGTGCAACACTTGTAGTTGAACAAAGAAGGCCATCCACAGGCTCATGTGCTCTCAAATAAAAAAAGTTATGGCTGAACAAGACAGAACTTCACATTTTACGTGATGGCCAACCTTATCACAGTTTAGAGATTATAGGCAAGATCATAGATCAAGTATTCCTGTTATGCTACAACAAGAATGAAATTGCTAGTCTAACCTTTAAAAAAAAGACAAACCTCCCATCTCTTCTTTAAGGAAATGAATATTAGTTTGCATGACTATACAAAGAGATCTTTTATATAATGGAGCAAGAAAACCTGTTTTCAAAGTATCATTTGAATCCGCTTTAACAAGAGGTTCATTCTAGTACTAAAAATACATTTATATCATGAGACTATAGCTTGAACTCATAATAAGAAAAATGTATTATGAGCAAAAGAGTCTATCACAACATAACAATTTCCAGCTTCCAGTCATTTTTCACTTTAAAGTCTTGGTTTTTGGTCTTTAGATCAGAATTTAAAGGTAGAAATCCGTGATAAAACATAGGACAACTGTAAGGAGGTCCAGCAATTACAGAAAGATACAAAACTGACAATATAGCTTTCAGTGTACTGATTTAACTGTGTTAAGGTTTAAATGTTATGGTAAAAGGTAGCATCACTATCTGTATTCACATACTACTGATACAGCAGGACATTTTTGTTTTCTGACTTGGAAGTATTAGCGCAAAAAGTCTTTCTGTAAAATAAACCATAAATTTGAAGGAATACAAAGCTATAATTTTTTTCCCATATTAGCCAATGACACCAATTAGGATTATACTGAGGTATTTAACCTGCATTTTCCATTACTTGTGACTTACAGGAATATTCTCTAAGGACAGAGTTTAGGGCTTATTTGTTTTCTTTATGAAAAAAAATTTGTTTGGCTAAATTGTTATATCATCTCTCCTAACTCAAACACAAATATTATACTCTTTTTAGTCAAGTATTAATATAATCTTGTTCGTGTAAACAAAGTATGCCATAAACTTACACTATTAAATTCTCATTCAAAGTGCCTGTTTGCACAGATTGAAAGAAAGAACAACTAAACAGTAAGTTTTTAAAAACTGTTGCACGTGTGCATTGAAGCAGTATTGGCTAATGCTGTAAACTGTTATGTGTTTTGGCTGCTAATATTTGTAGAAAAAGCTTTCCCTGTAGAAACAATCCAGTGCCAGACACTTGACTTGATATCCTGTTGAGAGATTTCAAGAGGACTTTGCAAAATACCAACATAATTTAGAATATCAGAAATGACCATGGGGAGACTGTAGAGGCAGAAATAAACCATTATTGGGATTAGTACTTTTGAACATTTGAATAATCTTAAATACAAGATTTGTATGGTGAATTCAGAGCTCAGCAGTTGCATTATGCATACCAACCATAATGACAGAGTATAACAACAATCACAGACTTCTTTTTTTTTTTTTTTTTTTTGGCATGTGTTGCTATTTTCTGGATTATTTTGTCAATTTGAGTACACTTGAAACCACTGTGTATACAAAGAAGAAAAAAAAAGGAGCTGCAATGTTGATTAGCATTCAGACCGCCAAATTCTAGCAATCTCTTCCCCAGGTTACCACTACTCAGATTGCAAATCCTCTCATTACAGCAGTGCTTTGGTGGCATTGTCATTCACATTAGCAAGAAGTTTAAATAATTCTTTCTTAATTCATGGCTGTAATATTTCTTGATAAATTGTAAGAAGGCTATTTTAGATTTCACTCCTTTCTTCCTCAGAAACCTTATGTGATGGGAGAGTTTGTGCACTCCAGGAGATGTTTGTATTGAAACGGGGCAGGAGGTTGAATGTCCTGAAATACGAGAAATGTCAGGGAAGTGCAAAAGAAATTAAATTCTGCCTCTTTATGTCTTTAAAAAACCTGAAGATAAATGAGATGAAATTGTTAGTACTGTTAAAACGGACTCTTTTTCTAATTAGCGTATCTCAGAAAGTACCTCAGATACAGCCAGATTTTAGGCTGTTTCATTAGAAATTATACATCGATATATCTGTAAAAGCTTAATTTACCCACAGCTTTGTTGTTTCCTATCCTTTCCTACATTTAGTCCATATCAAGGGAAGCTGGCTAGGGAGGGCTAATAACTGAAGAGGGCTGTTAGAACATTTCAGGTGTTTGTTTTCTCATTTAGGGGTTTTCTGATAAGACTTCATTGACACAGTAGACTGCATAGTATTTTATCTAATATGCCATGTTTTGCTATAGTGTAATGGGCAGGAATAATGAATGGATCTCATCTGTATTTCATTTTGCATCAGCCACTGTGGTATTTTGAATGTGAGTAAAGCAGTGGTGTTCTTCCCTTTAGCAGCTGATTCTTCACTCAGAAAAACACCCTTTTCACAACATCTTCAGGTGTTGGCTGTACACTTTTCTACATCTCTAGTAAGAACAGGCTATTTTAGATACATCGGACTTCAAACTAAATGGGAAGTTAGCTCAGAGGTAGGAGAATATCAAAATGTCTTCTTCTGGACCTCCTTCTCAACCTGTTTGGAGTGGTGTTTTATGGCTCTAACCCATGCAGACAAAGGTGCAAAGCAATAAGGTTGTATTGTTGAGGGTAAAAAAAATCTGAAGGGCAGCATGGGAGTTTCTGTCAGTTCTCCCTTACTGGGTTAAGGTTTCGAGCAAACTGTTAACAGTCACTGTGAGGTTAAAATAGCTCATCATTTTATCAGGATTATTGAGGTTATGACTGAGGACTTAATAGTCTGGTAGTGCTTTTTGTCACAATTTAATGGCATATTGATCTTCTGAGTGAACAATCATGACCTTCAGCTGCTTACAGATGCTTTCAAGGGGAAAATGCTTAAGGAGGTTGTCCCCAGGGAAGTGGGCACAGTGAGCCATGACCCACCTAGATGGGTGCCATGCTGCCACCCTACACAGCAAAGCAATTTGGGAAATGCTTCCCTATCTAGTGACATGTAAGTAGGGAGAGACCACAGAAACTCATGACCAGCCATTATTATCATAGACAGTCAAAAAAGCAGTCATGAGTACCATTAGCAGATTCAAATCTTAGCCTGTTTATCACCTATGTTTAAGAAGCGTCTTTGATTGCTGTTCAGCAAGTGTCAAGGCAGCACTGTTCAGACAAACCTATGGAGTCGTATTTCAGTGGTGGTGTGTAAAAACAGCAACTTGGTGGAAGAGACAGTTCTTCTGAAATGCACCAAAATGTTTTAAATTTTTTATGGACCATGCTATCAAGATGCTTTCTCATTCTTTGATAAGTAGATTTTATGCTTCTAGTGTGGTTCTTTTTTTTTTCTTTTTTTTTTTTTTTTTTAAGCTATTCTGAACACAATTTAAAAATAAAGGTAACCAGATGTTTCATACAAACATTCAATATTTCGGAAACTTCACAAATCCTACTTAGAAATTTCTAGACTTTCAGTATTTAATACAGACTTTATTAGTGTAATATCTTGATCTAATGGCAAAGATCAATGTATATACACCACTCTTCACACACACAAACACACACACACACACACATATATAAGAATACTAGCTCACCTAACAATCGTAATTAATCTTTATGCATTTGGGGTGAAGAAAACTGTACATCCAGGAAGGAAATCTGACTTCAGTGTCATATATATTTGTGCAAAACCTAGATTTTCTGTTGTCTTGTAATTTAATATGTCTTTGGCTGCAAAGATTATCCAAAGCAGAATGCTATTTGCCTCTTAGCATGGTTTAGTAAATGCCTCTTATGTCATTCTTTGCATTGCCTAATGTTGCAGCATCAAACATGCTGAGTGACAGGCCTACTGAAAAGGCACTCTCTTGTCTGTTTTGACAGAGCCACACACTAGCAGGCATTTTAAATCTGTCAGGAAGGAAAAAAGAAAAAAAAGCTGAATATTTAATTATTGGTATACTTAGATTCTGCAATCCCACATCTTAGTTCTGATAAAGTTGACGTGATTTTTAGCATCAGTCTTGCATTATGTGAAAATTAGCTCAAATGAGCATGGAACTGTAATGTCCTTTAAAATTCCCCTATATACTTTATTGACTAAAATGCACAGAAAATCAGACAGTGCAGTAAACCATATTGAATGTGCTTTACTTGGAGGAGCTGAAGGGGGAGGGGAGTATCAATTTGTCTAAAATCCAGTAAATAGCCAATAAAAATTCACCTTGCCTCTATACTGTCCTAGGAGAGGCAATCTCATTTACATTTATTAGAAGAAATGATGTAGTGTCCTGCAGATAATTAGCACAATAAAATGCTGCTAATTTCACAGTGTCATTATAAAATTTGCCAGTTTAAATTAGAAAGTGATTAACCCTCTGAGTGAGGCAGTGACATTTCCATTCCCAGTCTGCAAATTAAATTTGCAATATTTTTTTTCACTTTGAAAGTTCATCTGTCTCTCCAGTGATATCGCCCTGTATTTTTCCACCCTCCCACTCTGTCCGGTGAGCAAATCTGTTGGCAAAACAGTTTGAATCCCTGACTATTTCACATCACTAAGCCAAGCTCATTCACAGGCATGAACATGCTAGTTACTAGGGGATAAAGTCTCTCTTAAAAGCAAAAAGAACTAATAATGCCTGATAAGCAGAGGTGCACTGAGCAATGAACTTCTTGTTGGTGCGTGTAAAAGAGGAAGGCTTTTCCATTAATGAGGTCTCCAGAAAGAGCTTCATTTCATATAATGACTGCAAATCCTTAACCTTTTGCCTGGACACTACTTTATCCATTTACTGTATCTATCTCTTCCACAACCTGTTTTAATTAATATCTTAAAAAAGGAACAAAGGAAAAAGAATAGACTTATTGCATGTAATTTAAATATTCTAACTCAAGTAAAATCCTCTTAAAGAATGTTTAATGAGGGAACAAAACCGAAACAGAATGAAAACTCAAATTAATGGTAGAATTGTCCTAGTCATTACACCAACTACTAATTGAATAAATTTAAAGCATAAATTTACAATGTAGCTAAAAATATGGTTAGTCCCACCTGCTAAAAAAAATTAAGCCACAAGAATAAATCAGCAATATGCAAGGACTATAACCGTAAAACTGAGGAAATATTTCTGAGGTATCTAATTTTACCTGGTACATTTTGTTAATTAATAATGAGATCTAGGGTCAAAGCCCCCTGCATTTTGTCTAGAAATGCATTACTTTATAGTTTGCCTGCAGATTTGCTGTATCTTCCATATGTTCAGTTATTTTCTTAAAGTTATGAAGTACCTCCACTGGAAGATTTGTTCCAGCAGATGAGGAAGAAAAAGACTGATGTAGTGTATTACTCCATAACAGCCTTGCTCTTGCTTCAGGATATTCCCGAATTGGGGTCCATCCTTAAACACAATGACTATGAATGATTACTTTTTGATCAGTAGATTCCAAAAGACATGGCCCCTTTGCAGGATCTCCCTAGATCCTGTTCACAGTCATGCCTGACCTATAAAGGTGCAGAAACTTATCTAAACAAACATGGAGAAACTCACAAACGTGCAATTATAAACATACTCAAGTGCAGGATGGAGAAACAGAACAAAGCTTCATCCTTGCTCTCCTTACAGAGAAAATTCAAAGTTAAGGGGATAATTACGTATATTTGTTATTGTTATTTTTGCTACAATGTGGATTGATCTCTTTAAATATCTTTTTAAACAAAGCACTTATGATGCATTTACTTGAAACATCTGTGTAAAGTTATTTCACTTATACACAACAATCTATAAAGTTGGCTTCTTGAATGCATTTTGTATGAGTCATGCACAGACAGCTCCCATTAAATGTCATGACATGAAAATGTCTGATTGATTTAGAGTACTGTAAGAAAGTAGTAATTTCCCTGCACCGTTTAGGCCCTGCAGAGTCCTTCACTACAACAAATTAACCCACAGAAGTAGCTCCAGAGGATATTCAGTAGCATGAAAAGTCCTGAAACCAGGAGTTTAGCTTGCACTAGATCAGAAAAAATTTTGAACGCTGCATAAAAAGGGACTGAGTGATTAAATTTTGTTCTGTTATGGAAACAAAACCAGTGCAAAGATCCCATTTAAGGGAAGTATCTTGAACTACTGTAACCATTACAGAACAGCAGCCTCTCAGGAGTCTCCTGACCAGCCTGCATTTAGGGTGCAAACTTATTCAGAGAAGGAAGTATTCCACTGTCACAGAGGTGATTAGATCAATCTGTGCATGTGAGAGGGTGGACAGAAGGCCCCTGGGCCTCCTCCCAGCCCCACAAAATGGGAAGGAAAAGGGAAAAGGAATAGAGAGATGGGAGCTGGGTTTGAGGAAGGAAAGAAAACAGCAGCAACAATCTATGGAGGAAAACTTACTTTACTATGATATTGGAATGCAAGATAACACAATAAAATGCCATCTAATTGGAATTGAGACTAATAAATCAAATAAAATAAGAGAGAGAGAGAGTTCCTGAGGCTGAGTCAAACCTGAAAACTTGGTACAGCTAGGAAAGAACCCTTCAACACCCCCTGCAAGGCAGTAAGAAACCGCCCAACCAGGAAGGGCCAGATCCCATGGCTTCTGCGACGTATAGGGACAGGTGCCTGAAATTGGAGCATTAACAATTTAACCCCCAGTGCACTACATGATATTATGATGTAGAATACTGAAAACCAAAACCATGACATCCACTTAGCCCACTGAGAAGATCTCTTGTTACAGTTGACAACAGTCTCCAGCAGGAGACTATTTTCTATGAAGGATGGAGTTATATGGCATATCTCACCTAGGATCATATAAAATTATATAATAAACCCATATAAACTTATAAATAAGCTTATTTGAATCCCTTCACATCTTTCTATGATTTTATATCAACTAGTTCTGTAGAAATGGTCATGTAGAGATATCTTAGTAGAAAAAGCTATTTTATACTTTTCAACTAGTTTTAGACAAACCAAACTTCTTTTTTTGTTTAATTTTCTTTTTTCTTTTTAAATCTGTTTTAATAGTGCAACTTAATGAAAAAAAGAGAAGCTGGAACGTCACCATACACACAAAAAGAAATGGGGGACTGTGTATGGCACAAGAAAAGTCAGAATAAACCTTCCACACTTGTCAACTATATTGAAGACTGATGTTAAAGAAGAGATAGTAACTCCTAAGGTAAACTCGTGTAAGTCTTCAAGCACAATTCAAATCTGAGAAATATAGACATTTTCTTAATAAATATTACTGTCATTAGTCTTTGAAAAAAAGGTGATATTCTTTTCTTCTTCATGTAACAGTGTTTTTATGCTACTCTAGAAAGCTTATGGATAATACTTGCTACATTTAACATTGCATAGCAATTTTTATGATGCTTACTTGTCCTTGCACATTCATGACTCCCTTGAAAATTCTTTTGGGGACCTGCAATTTTTATAGTCTTTATCTCTGACTGAAAATAAACATTTTTTAAAGGCCCTGCAGCTATTTTTTTGTTCAATATGTTTGAAAAATAAAAATTTACATTCTCATTTACAAGCACAGCTACTCGCTTCATTATTATGGAGAAAAAATTCACAGGTATGAAGTTTGAAATCTGAGGTTTGCCTAAGGTTTTAAATGCTACCTTTTCTTGTAATAATAATATTTAAAAGAAAAAAGTATAATTGCAAATCATCTGAAATGAGACAAGACAGTATCACTGAGAGAAGTGGGTGAACATTTGGTTTCAGAATTCCTTCTCTGGGGCAGAGAAGTTAATGAAATGCTCTAGTTTTGCACCAGTTCAGAGTGAGCAGCACCAATCCCAAAATTTACTGAGGCTGTAGTTTAAAACATAATGCAAATCAGCAACTATTCCAAACAGTCTCCTTTCTTGGCTGCTC
The DNA here is from genome assembly GCF_023343835.1 of Lagopus muta. Taxonomy (NCBI): domain Eukaryota; kingdom Metazoa; phylum Chordata; class Aves; order Galliformes; family Phasianidae; genus Lagopus; species Lagopus muta. Next base: position 38,540,065 of record NC_064472.1, on the reverse strand, counting down.
ATACTATGTGTGCTGAGTAGTGAGCCAGATAACTGGTTGAAAAAAAAACTGTTTTAACTAGGTTAGCTTTCTGCTCATCATCATGGCAAGAGTAAGCTGATGAGGTGAGGAGGAAGATGGGATTTTAGAGGCAACATCAACTGAGCTTGATCAATGCATAACAAAATTACAGCTTACTTTCAGTATGCCATTTACCCATGAAATGTGGATTGAAGAAACTGTGTTTGATATTTTTAAATTATTTAAAGCAATCTGAACTTCATGATTTCAGCTGAGACTAACCTGCATGCAGCTGTAACTTTGACTGACGCTTTTTAATTTGTATTCTTTCAACCATGCAAAAGCTTTTAAAATTTTCTTTCTCACCAAAAACCTCTTTCTTCCTGATCTTAGGAAGAATATTGTTCCGAGTTTTGTAATGAAGTCTTAAAATGACTAGCTGTGAAAAAAAAAAAAAAAAAAAAAAAGAAAAACACTAAAAATTTGTATGAGTTTAAAATGTATTAAATGTAAATGTTTAAAATGTATTAAATGTATCAGGATAAACTTTTAAAATGTGGATATCCGGTAAAGAAACTTCAAGACCTTAGTTTAGGCACCTCAGAAGTGGACGTTTGAAAGCACTACACAGCAGCAAGTAGAAAACTCACAGGAAAAATGAATGTTGTAGAGCTACTTCTGGGTACATACGATTTATTGGTTTTATCACATGGATTTTATAGATTGAGTGTAACTTGTATGGAAATTTCATGATGTATAGTTTCTTTTAGAAAGGGATCTAAAGCTTGAGAATATGAAATTTTGTATTTTGCAGTGAAAACCTAAAATAGAAAAACTGGTTTTGATTGAAATGGTTAAAAATTCTAATTATAGAATGCAATTTATAAAGAATTAAAATTTGCGTCTCACTTCAGTTTGTGTGCATGTAAAGTCTATTTATAAAATTAGGCTTTTTTTTTAAATTTTAATTTTATTTTAGAATTTCAGCTGCTGTCCACAGATGCTCAATTAAAATACTTGGGATAACATCTCAGAGAAGATACCATGGATATCTGGGCTAGAGCTGCCATCAAATAGTAAGTATTACCTTCTATAATTTAGAAGATCCCATACCAGCTGCTGAAGTTGGGCTGATTATTGGTTGTTCATTCTCAAGAAGGAGCACACTTGAGCTAAGCGATATTCTTAGTGTTTAAATTAGGGCACTCTGAGGCAAAACTTTGTATCTGCATTTCATATGACCTAATGAACACTAGGGACTAGGGATATCCCATCATTTTCTAAAACATAAGATTTGTCTGCACTTGAACTTTATTCCTTACTTATCTTTCCTGTGAGCATCATTTGAACACATGAGCAAGCTGTCTGAAAGAGGACAACATCACTTGCCTTAAGTCTGTTATCCAGGGAATTTTTTTTCTGCTATTGAGGGCAAAACTGATGAGGTTGCAGTCACGGGGGTCTCCTGCTCTGTGTATGTGGGATGTGGTAAGAAGAATCACCACAGAAACACAGACTTGGTATCCACCTTTTTTTGTCCCAAGACCCTGAAGTCAGGGATGGCCTTTGCTCCTCTCTTCACATCTGCTTGACAAGCTGTACATCGCAACTGGGGTACAGACCAAACTTGCCATACTGTTGCTCTGAGATGTAGGACTATCTAATCTTTCACAATCAAAAGATGACTTAATACTCGGACTGTCAAAGTCTTCCTATGGGCTGTTGCCATGATTCAGCGCCTCACCTTCTGCACTAGGATGCCACCTCTACGCACTGCTCAATTCAAGGTCACTGATAGGGATCTGACTCTATGTTTGTCTTTCTCTGGAGCTCCAGCAGATGTGAGAGACATCCCCCGCTCAATAGTGGCAGTTTCCCAGTGCCATTACCCAACACTGTACCTGCTAATGTCAAAGCAAAGATCATCCTCCATCTTCCAAGGTGTACAGTCATTGTATAGCACTGTCCAGAAGCATATTGGATTGCAGGACAGGAGTCTGCCAAAAGATTTACTGAGTGGTCCCACAGAGTTAGAAATAAAATTATTTTCAGATTACCACTTCTGCAGTTAATGGCATATAATGGTCTTTTCACTACTTCTAAATTAATTAAAAGAAAAATACTATTTGAATTCAGGAAAGAAAAAGAAAATCCAATTACAGTTTAGTCCTATCTTCATTCTGAGACTTTTTAAATACTTGAAGTTTTGTATGTACTGACAATGGGAGGTGAAAGTACAACTGAACTTAGGCAGATACGTCACCCTAGAACATATTAATTAAGAGCTATATTTGTGTAGCCATGCTAAAATTCCCTTGATGTGAGCAAAAAGCACACTTATCCCCACTTCTGAAGTACAAGATTTTAGCACCTACAAAGATGAGAACTATGACCCAAAATTGGCTTTAATGTGTAAAACAGAATTTTGAGAAATATATATATATAATACTTAAATTTCATGTTTTATCATAAAATATAGAAGTTCACAGATGTTTAAATTGCCAGCAGAGAAATTTCCAAATATACTTCTGCATATTCATGTGACTGCTTTTGCCATGGTCTTCAGGACACCTTTTCCTTGCTAAAGTTTGTTCCAAATTCTCAAACTGAGCATTCTTCCAAATGAATGTTTCCAGAAAATCCACATGCAGTGGGTGTGTTTTTCAGTACTATTATTTTGTTTCTAAAACAATGACTCCAGAAATACTGCTGTAATACTGCCTTGTTAAGCAATGTCCACACATGAAAGATGCAATATTATTCATCTACGTGTATCACAGTGTTTAGACTAAATACTCAGGATGCATTCAACCAGCTGATTGGATCACTCAAATACTCTATCTTTGTGAAGAGTGTCAAATATTGACAAGACTATCACTATTATTGCTGTGCTCTTTACATAGCTGCAGACAATATAGCATTTTTGGGAAAGAGAAAGAAAGGCTTTTCATTTAGGCAAAAGAGAAGAATCATAACCAGAAACTGTGATATTTCCCTTTTAAAGAAAAGTCAGCATGAATGTTTTGAAACTAGTGCAGGTATGTCTACACTATATTATTGTATCATGAGTTAAATCTTTAATGACTTAATCTTGATTTGTTTCCTGACTATTAAATCTCACAAAATTTCCTTAAGTCTTTTAAGCAAAAAATGTCCTTGTTATACAGACAGCTCTTTGCAGCAGTTTTGAAGATCTCTCACATTTCCTTCTTTGTTCATTGTAGTTGGTCTTACTGATCCTAATTTTTGTAATGAAATGATGACACTTGGCAAACATCCATAAAGTGTGATAAGAGGCATTTTTTAAAATATTCCGTAACACTAATGAAAAGATCATTCACCTATGTTGTAAGCAGAGCGGTAACCTGGCTGGAAAGATCTTGGCAGGGTGTAGCTGAAAAGGAGAAACCCATAGAAAAAACATTTGTGTTCTTCATTAACTTTGTTTTCTTCTCCATTTACGGCAAGAAATTCAATGCCTATATGTAAGTCAGTAAGTACTGCATGCCAGTCCCTTCACAGATTAGTGAATTCTGAAGGCTTTGTTCTTTCTTCCTTTTCTCTCTCCTCAAATCTACTAAAAAGGTGTAGAATGAATACTTCAAAATGCATAGCTAATATTTTGCTGCCATTGGAAATGAGTTTTTCAAATTAGACTTGTGGAAATAGGTAAAGAACATGAAATCAGTTAAATAACCAGCACAAACTGGAGATGCTCAGCAATACTTAGACACACAATACTTTCAGCTGTAAGAAATTTATGTCAGCTTTCAGAAAGCTGACTATTTAAAGTACTGCAAAATACTGTTTACATATCTTAGTAAATTCCATTCCACTGTGGTCATGATGCCTCATTTTATATTATCATATGTTGTTTCTCCAGCTGGGAAAATTAGGATCCAAATAACTCTCAGATTTTATGTTTAGAATTCATCATTCACTCCATTTTCATTAATTTAACTAGGTGCCATGCTTACAAACAGAATGAACCAATAGGTTCCTTGTCAGTATTTTGATATTACCTCAGGAATCAGATGTCATGATTTGACAGCCTATGATGTCTCACCAGTATCTTACCTATTTTTTCACAGCCAGAAGAAAATAAAATTGTTGTCTTTTTCTAAATTTGGATCACGCATTCCAAATCACGTAAGTTTAGTTTTACTTTTGTATCATTCAAACATTAAAAATAAAATCAGTTAAAAGATTAGTTGCAAGAAAGTTTACATTTATAGCAATTTTTTTTTTTCCATGTCATTTCAAATTCTACTGTTTGTTTAAAAAACAACAGACTATTCCAGGGGCTGAAATGAATTAGTTAAACAAGAAGCTATATGTTTATTAATTTAGTTTATTAATTATTTTAATTTTATTTTTATATATATATATATATATATATATATAATATACATATATATATATATATATATATATATTATAATATAATATATATAATATATATATATAAATACAGTTTATTAATTATTTTAAACACCTTTTATTTGATTTATTGACTTTTTTTATCAATGTTGTTTCAGGAAGTAAGAGATTACTTCAAAGAACTTCTCTCTGGAATAAAGAAATACTGTTTATGGGTATCATGCACAGAGGAGTTATGACTGGCAAATGAAGTCAAATACTGACTTCTAGTTTACATATATATTTTTTTTTAATTAATATTTTAATCTTCATGTTTTTTACTGAATGTACAAGGGTTTGATACTCTTATTAGCATTTTGAAATAAATAAATTTAAGAGGAGACTGGAAAAAGAGGTGACAGTAAAGGCATACGGTCCTACAAAAATCTTAGCAAGAATTTAACTTTGGACCTGATTTTGCAGAGAAAGTAAGTTTTTTGGGTGTTTTTTTTGTTTGTTTGTTTTTGTTTTTGCTTTTCCTTCAGTTTTTACATGCTCAAAGCCTGAAACAGTAAAAAATTTCAGTATTCAGTTACTTGTGGGAGTATTCTTATTGGAAAACAAGAAAGAATATTTTAAGTATTAACATTGTTCAGGCACTACATGCTGTGGAGTCCCTGAACTCTAAGATATTTTTTGCTCTAATGAGCTCCTAGGGATGCTCACCTCTAAGGGAAAGCAGATCTACAATACAGTCCTCAGAGCAGAAGGGAATATGAGAAAATCAAAGCATACGTTGCTTTGTTCCTTTCACGTGTATCATGGAAAGGAAAACCAACATCTCTGTGAAGACAATAGTGAAAAAACAATCAAATATCTCTTGCGCACATACAAAGCCAGAAAGGTGGACTGAGAGTAGCACACAGATAAAAAGCAAAGTCACTGAAACTCATTCTGTATTTAAAAAAAGACAAATATCTTCACGTATAACCAACAACAATTTAGCAGCTGCCTGGCCAAATCCAATAAAAAAAGTTAAGTATGACAAAAAACGTAGAGAAATATGCCATACTAGAAAGGTGACCCACAAACATGACTAGCAGGCACTAGTTTGCATGAGAGCCAGACAGAATAGTGTTTGCTTTCCATCAGAGGGAATATGTGAACCTGTGCTGTTGCAAATGATAAAGTCATGGGGTTCATGCTTTGCCTTCTTGAGTTAAATGCCATACTGTTCAAAATTTTTCAGGATGATACTAGCTTGTGTTGTTTATCCCTTTACTAGAAGTATGCTCTTCACTTTCCATTCCAGCAGACACAAAAGCTAGTGCCTTAAATCAAAGCAACAGAGAAAAAAGAATTTCATTAATTCCTTGAATGCTACTTCTACACAAAAAACGAATTTCCTTAATATGTATTTCAAGAAATGGATTTGGCAAGACAGCATTTACTCTAAAGCTCAAATTGTCACAAAATTTACATTATAAAGGTTGACAATATTATCATTATATTTAAAACCTCTTGTATAAGATCTCTTTCATACTAATGTCAATGACTTGAATACATGCAGTTTATGCCCATCTAGATGTTCTGTATGGATATTTCCAAAGAAAATCAATCTAATCTTATTGTGGGAGCAAAGACTAGAAATTTATTTTTTCTTTTACCACACTTTTACAAAGACTTTGTTATAAGCTCTGAAAAAGTTACATCAATGCTAGAGATAGATAGCAGTATTTAATTGCAAAGATGTGATGAAGGTGGTATGAAGTACCCTTCCTTCTTTGTTTACACCAGTCATTTTCTATTTCCACAGACTTTCCAGATTTTGTGGGATTCGTGTCAATCTGGTAATATTTGAAAACTGTCTCAAGACTTTAGTCCTGAAAACAGCAGTTTATGATAATTTCCAGTGGTGTTTCATTCTCTACTTTAAAATATTTATTATCTATTTTTTAAAATATTTCCACAAGAGGATAATAACAAAGATATGAGTTGTCACAGTACATGATTATTTTCAACTGTATTAGAAAGCATTTGCAAACAAACAAAACAGTCAAAATACGTAAATACGGAAAATACTTTTTTTTTCTCCCATAAAACATATGGTGCTTTAGGATGTATCTCATTATTTCTGTTAGTAATTAATGCATAAGGACTTGTAGCAGTGTTTGTTTTTTTTGTTTTTTTTTTTTTTGTAATAATTGGCAAGTTCTAACAGCAATTGAAGGTGATTTGTCCACGCAAAACCTGGCCAAACAATAAAAGGTGCAAAGTTAACATTAACATAACAAACCAGTTGCTTCAAAATAACCCAATAACAATATTTATTTTAAATATTTTCAAATTATCAGAAATTTAATTAAGATCTCACATTAAATTCTAATAGGGAGCAAGCATACCTTAGCAAATCAAGAATGTCCTAAAAAGTACAATCATTTATGTCCCTTCCAAAGTGAAAATGTATCTCAAAAGCATTACGGTCCTAAGTAAACTAAAGATAACCCTAAAATATAGATGAATATGAAAAAATTATTAATACAAATCAATTTGCAAAAATTATAGCCTGTACAAAAATCCACCCAAACTAAAAGCAAAAAAAAAAAAAAAAAAAAGAAAGAAAAAAGAAAAAAGAAAAAAGAAAAAATGAAAAAGAAAAACAACAGCCAAACATCCTGACCTTCATTGAACCAAATAAGCTGTTAATTACAAAAGGATGAACACCCCTGGAGATACCTGCATACACGGTCAGTCAATAGAATGTGATAACATCCAATACAATCAAGAAACATTTGACTTGAGAACTGGATTCTACATGAAGACTGGAGGTTCTTAAGGCATTTCTGAGTCCACTAAACAGAAGTGACAGTTTGCCAGCTGGGGAAAGTGGGGTGCAAGAAACGTGGTAGCAATTAATTAATCCTTGTGACAACTGTTCAGTTAAAGTTCTCTAGTACTGTGGTCTGATTTTTCAGCTCACCTCAAGGAAAAGGATGGTTCTTATGAAATATGCAAAATCAAAAGCCTATTATCTCATTGTTCCCATGAGAATTAACTCATTGCAACTATAACAGTTATCTACCTAAATCAGTACATCAGAGAAGCTTCTGTGAAAATACATTTCACTTCTTTATGAAGTTATGCCACAATTTGATAATCTTCATATAATCTCATTCTGAACTGTTACAAGCCTCCCACGATGATTTTGCAAGTAAGCATTTATTTTATTTCTCATCACAGTACAACTACTGGCATGTGCTACCAGCACTGCCAGTCCACTTTTATCTTCATTTCTTTTCTAGTAACTGGCTCTGCAACATTTTTGAGAATTCTCTGAAATCACGTCAAACCCTTACACTTACACAGCTGAGCTGTGCCGAGTGGTTCATATACCAGTAATAAACTGAAGTTCTTTGAAAGATTCCCAGTGGTATAAGGTGCAAGGTAAGTAGATGTTCTTTTTTTTTATTATTTTATTTTAAAATTAAAATTAACTCTTCTGTTATTTTATCTGACCCATCTCTTGTAACACAGCAGTATATTATCTAAATATACTTCAAATATTAATGAAATGCTAAAAAAATAATTTTTCCAGCTTTTCTTAATTTTTAAATTCTTGATATGAAAATCTGAAAAATCTTGATATGAAAATCTGAAAATATGAAAAGATTCTGACTCGGTGCTTAAAACTGATTGGAGTTATATAGTAGAATATATTCTTGCTAAGAATCCATTCTCAATCTGTTTATAAAAACAAAAAGGAGTTTGAATTTGTTTCATTCCAATTACCCGGAATCCAGAGATTGGACATGGATGGGTACTGATGACAACTAAGATTATCAGTTTAATTCCCCATATTCAATTTGCCCATGATAAAGAAAAGATTTGTAACTGAGAGTAATTTGTTGTGCTTGCGATGGCTTAGAAATTGCATAATGAAGTGTAATCTTTTTCACAGGAACCAGAAAAGAGGAGAGTAGATTACTATAGCATTCTTCGTGCGGCCTCATCATTTCCTCATTTCTCAAACAAAAAGACTCACCACAGTATTTACTGTCAGCTTGGGGATGGTTTTAAGTTGAGGGAGGGAAGATTTAGGTTGGATGTCAGGGAGAAATTCTTCACAGAGAGAGTGGTGAGGTGCTGGAACAGGCTGCCCAGAGAGGTTGTGGATGCCCCATCTCTGGAGGTATTCAAGGCCAGGTTGGATGGGGTCCTGGGCAGCCTGGTCTAGCATTAAATGGGAGGTTGGTGGCCTTGCAGGTGGCGGGGGGATTGGAGGTTCGTGATCCTTGAGGTCCCTTCCAACCCTGGCCATTCTGGTGATTCTGTGATTCTGTGATCTGTACATCCAAAAGATAATGAATTAAACCTCTCAATTTATACCTTTGTTTTATCCTTGCCATATCCTAAAAATTCTTACGCACTGAGACCATTAGGATTCCACATTTTTTCAGTTGTTCTCATTGCTCCTCTACCTAGTTGTTCTTTCCTAATAACTTTTATACCCTTCTGTTAAATATAATTGAAAGTGGTCAGCAAGTTTAAGTACCAAGGCACTTTCCTACAAGTGTTGAGAAAACTGGCATCTAGACCAAAAGAAAGATGCCATCATTTCCTAAGAGAGATTCCTACTCTTTCCATTTGGCCAGCCATCAGCATGTACACATCCAAAGTAGATACAGTAGGTTCTGGCTTTGCCAAGTTCTGGTTTTGGATTCATTGCAGAGAGTTGGTAGAAATCCAACTTACATATGGCCAAGACATAAGTTATCACCTCCTGACTCAGTTTTCCTGAGTACCACAGAGCTGGTTCATTCAAATGCACAGAGGCAAGTTGTTGCCAATGAGCTGACAAGAAAAATCTACCCACTCTATAAAGCAGAAAAGCAGGCACATGGATCTCCTGCATGAGTATCTCTCTCAAAAAGTGAGAATAAGGCTGGGCCCCATGTGAGCAGCTACCCTATTTGGATTTATTAGGAGACCTCTCTCCTGCGTGCTGAGGCTTAAAAACTGTTGATCATTTTTTGTGTGCTCTTTACTTCCTGTTTCATTTCTGGTTTCCAGATCTCATCAGAAACACATCCCTGCTCTTTCATCATGCTTCAGACTTGGAAATTGCTAGTAACCACATTCAATAGGTTAATATGATTTTGCTTGTACTTTGAGTCTGATTTACTGTATTTGTATGTACTGTACTTGTATTTACTGTATTTTGTATTATTATAAAACCTGGTGTGTTTATTTAAAAAATCTTGTAATGCCCAACCTGGATTTTCCTCCTGTTTCACAATATAGCTAAAAAATTATAAACTAGTGGTTCAAAAAACAATGAGTTGTTTTAACAGTTCCTTCAGCGCATTTCATTTTTAACATACTGTTGTTGTAAGCGTCTTTTTCTTACTCTTCTGTACACAGCGAGGTCAGGTCAGTGAACAGCCTTTTTTTGTTTTGTTTTGTTTTGTTTTGTTTTGCTTTTTGTTTTTTGTTTTCCCCTTGAGTCAGTAATACTGATCGTATTGTTTGTGAAAGCTTTAGAGATAGGAGAAATACAGGTAGCACTAATCTGGCCTTTTGCTGTCAGAGCAACTTGATTCTGAATTCATTGCATGGGGGTGAGACCACTATCTCCTGGGTAATAAGTCAATCCTATCTTTCTGCTCATTGAGCCCGTAGACCTCCTTCGCCACATTAATTCCACTTGAACTATAATAACCTCCTGGCTGGCAGCTGCTATTGATAAATCACAAGAGAAACTAGCAAATCGACATTGGAGGTGGACAGGCAAATGTGAACAGAAAAAAAAATCATAATGAAGTATGATCAATAACTAGGTGTGCCAGAAAAAAAGAAAACACAAAAGAGTTCCTTTTATTTCCAAATTTCAGTCAGTTAAGGATATTATAAAAGTAGTCAGAGTACTGGATTTGTTGAGTAGTCAGCACTATTTTACCTCAGGCAGAATTTTTCAATCAGTTATTGGTTAATTAAATATGAAACCATCCAAATCACATTACCCAATCCCAGCTTTCTTTCTACTTGCAGACATCATCATGATATTTTGTTCTTCTCTCTCTTTATCTATCTTTGCAGAGCTTTATGCTTCACTCATAGGTAGGAAGCATTTTTACTTTTTTATCTACTAAGGGATATCTACTTTATTCAGCAAGTTCCTGACTGATAACAGTCAGACTGCTAGGAACAAAATCATCAGTGGTTACTTATTAATTGGAGGAGAAAGAAAATTTGCAACCTACTTGTCCATAACTGGAGCACATACACTCACATTTATTATATGATGCCAGCTTCACCTTCCCTCATTCCAAGTGGGGGTGTATTCTATATTCCACATCTTCTCCCAGCAGTCCTGATTTTCAGAAACCTTCAGCACTGTATAACTGTGCTGCACTGTGCAAGGAATATAACTGAAATCAACAGGACTATATGCAACTAATGACATGATACACGACTTATACGCCCTTGAGAGACAAAGGACTTAACAGTATCTTCACGGATTAATTTAATTTCATAAAATGCTCATGGATCTCATAATTCCATTATATCCTGAACCTAGATTGTGAACTTGTCTGTAGTTAGTAAAACTGATAAAAATTTTGGAATTTCTTTTGCCAAATCTATCATCTACAATGATATTCCAGTGTTCAAAAGAAAATAAAACAAAACAAACAAAAGAAAACATTAAAAACATGCTTACAACATATAAAAATCCTGAATTATATTAAAAGATCAATACAGATTATCGAGCTGATTTTTTACATTTAAATTTTAGGTGGATATTTGTATATGTTTAAACATAAAATTTCACAGCTTTTCTAGTGGACTGTCCACTTTTCCTGGTACTGTAAAAAAAGACATATATTTCATCTGAGTGCAAATTATTTTATTTCTTGCAGTTTGTTTTCTTCTTTCTTAGCACATCTCAGAAAGCAAATACTTTCTTTAAAAAAGTTTGAAAATTCCTATGAAAAACAAGAACATTTTCCACAGTCTATGTTGATTAACTTCACTACTGCCACAAGATACTTTATTTTTATAGCTGAAAATCTACTGTGGTAGTCAAATGAAGTATACATTTAAATTTGAATGCATGGTTGTCAGTGCTTATTCTTACCCTAGTAAAGTATGTTGCTCCAATTGGTCTAAAAGTTTTATACTTCGTGCTTGCTACCAAGAAAGAAATGTACATTTTCTCTTTTTTTTTTCTTTTTTTTTTTTTTTTTAATAACGCATGTGGGAAATTCTGCTGATGAAATCTTAGTGGATACTTGAGTGTAATAACCCATTCAATGATAATGGCACTGATAAAAGACAGAGAAATCACAGTTTCCTGCCCCATCATAGTTTTTTACAGTATTTGAGCAAGTCCCACTTCAGCTCCATCCCTCAGTTTTTTATGTGTAAAAAAAATAAAGCATTTGTCTTTTACCTCACTGGATTTCATAGATAAGACTTTCATACAGGAACATGGTATTATCGTGGATGTCCACTAAACACTTTAAAAGAGTGTTTCAGAGCACTGCTTAGCCAGTGATTAGAGAAAAACCTGCCACCTGAGCAGTCCTCCCCCTGCAGTGACTAATGGCCACACTGTACTGGTGGGTCATGCAAAACTTCATGCTGGGTAACCACTAGAAATTAGAAAGATAAAAGGAAGTGTACAGAGTGATCAACAGTACTGAATAAAGGCTGAAAAGGGGGGAAGGGGAGAAAAAAAAAAGAAAAAAAGAATGCTTTCACTTCACCGGGAAGATGAGAACTACTTAATATGTTGGTGGGCATCCCTAGAATGGATTTTTAATCAACAACAGTTCTCATTTACTGGAAGAGTGAACCTATGAATAGACTAATACTACTGAGTGACATTATGGGCCATTTGTCTGCTTAAGTTGTCTGAAAATTTCAGCCACCAGTGAAGGATTATTATTGATTTTCAGGCTGTCTTTGTTAAATACCTGATATACTGTACCACTCTCTTACTCCCCTCTACCTCCATTGTCACTGATATTAAAATGAAACCCACCTATTATCAAATCAATCATGCCTGATGAAACTACTCAGAGTAAGGTGATGTGCACCATATTTACCCACTGAGACTGAAAGTTGGGATTTCAATCATTCAGGAAATGTACATTTCTTTATTTATTTATTGGTTTTGGTAAGCTATGAACTACAACAACAATTACAACTCTTTAAGAGATGCTGTTTAGGACAAGAAGGATTTTCTTGTGATTGAGACACCAAGTAAGACTTAAGAGCTGCCACTTACGTTTCTGACTTTGGTAAAGGCTTCTTATGTAACTTCAAGAAAAAATGAATCAGTTCTCTGCACAACTGTTCTATCAATAAAGAAAAAAAAGCCTATATATTTCCTGCAATTTAAAAACTGAAGGCAAATCACCACTTTTCTATGATATCAAGCTCTGCAGGCATGCAAGCTAGAAAAAGCACAGTTAGAGGAAATGTTCTTTATCACGGAAAATAAAAATTAACAAGTCCCCAAAAGTCAACTTTCTCTAGGTTATGTTGAAATATTACAAATTATAACTCACACATTTCCACCTGTGAACACTGAACATAATTGCATGTTTTGGCTTCTTATGAAAAAAAAAAGGGGACATTTTTTCCTGAAAACAAAGTAAAACGAAATAACATAGAAAAAAAAAGTTATACTGTATGATCAGAAGCTATAGATTTGATTTCCTAACACACAGGGTGATAGCTTGTCTTCTTGATTTCACATCCACCCAGCCTTCCTCAGCATCACTCACCCAGTTCCTAGGTCTTGCTTCTCTTACTGAGGATATGAAAGGGAAGGAATTCTGCCCAGTTATCCATAATCCACTACAGCACTCAATTATTCCAAATAACACTAGATTCAGACCAAAATCTACAGAGAGCCATCCTTTATTCTCTTCCTGTTTCCAAAATCAGTTCACACCTTAGGCAATTTGCTGAAGAATTTCCCTATGTTTGGGGAAAAAAAAATAATAATTCTCCTAATTTGCACACTATATGTCTTTCCATCTACTAAGGTACATCCCAGTCACTGCGGTCATTAACCCAACTTCATACAATTTTTCTCAGTCTGTGATTGGGGAGTTTTAATCCAAAGCATATGACACAGAAATAAAAACAACTCTACTTCCTTGGCTTCAGGATCTAAATTACTACGTCATCTTTTCCACTCTATTTTTTTTTTCATTTACATCAGACCTACTTGGAATTGAATTCATGTTCATATTGAAATACTTTGTTACTCATCTTTACTGGTTTTGTGCTTATCTTCTATCTTAAAGCCTCCCATTTACAATGTCCACCCTTAATTCTCTTCACTACGTTAACCCCTGGGACCCAACTTATCATGGATACATCACACAAAGCACATGGATGCCCTAAGTTTTATAGCCTGTATTGCCTATCAAAATACTTGATGTGGCCTACACTCTCACAAGTTTAAGCTACATAACTCTTTAAAAAACTGCACAACAAAAAGGATATGCAGCTGTATAATTTACAATATAGCGACACTCAATATATGGCTTCTAAGTCTGGAGGAAACTTAGAGATGATAAAAGATCTTCATCTCAGGAATGGAGAGTTAACTTGACAAGAAGTACATCCAAGATGGTATAAAAAGGACTTCACAGGATGTAAAATACAGTGTTAGGAATGGCAATGTTAGTGCTAGGAATGGCAATTAGGATCCATAACATTTGAGGAACAGTATTTTTTCTTTTCCTCTCAGTACGCAAGAAGTCATGGGAAACTTACTTCTCTTTTTCATTATCTGGACCCTAACTTTTCTATTACTACTGATTAACATCAGTCTAAATGTGAATACACTCCCCTCATTTCTGGTGTTTTAATAGTTTCTCCAGTATTTTCGTGCACGGAGTTGCTTTCACAGCTTGTCCATTACCACCAACCATGCTTGGCTCAGTACAAGATGGCTTGGTTATACTTCATAATAGGAAAATATTTTTATGGTTGAGAGTAGGATATTACTTTTGTGCTGTACAATACACGCCTGTTGTCTGGGCTCAAAAGGTGAGAGTGACTGGAGAACAGAGTATTTCTGGGCCCTGAAACAGGGTTTAGAGTCAGGTAATTGGAAAATAGGGGAACAGCAGCCTTCAGGTAGCACACACGCTGAGACAGACATGAGCCCAGCTGTTCTCTGTGTTCTACACAGGGTGCCAGTCAGGGCAGCTGTCTTTATTTCCCCTTGCATTAACAGCTATGACTGCTGTATGACTTTTGGAATAGATACTGTTGTGTATACATGATTAAGTGTACTTGGTAAAGATTCAGAAGCAGGCGTGATCTTTCCATTCTTATATGGGCTTATCCTACTTAACAATATTTTCAAGTATCAGTTAATTATCAGTTGGGTTAATTTTATCATTATGGCCAAAAGTTATGCCACCATGAATTTAGTATGGCTTCAGAAAAGAGGAAAGTGTCCAGAAGAGAGGAAGAAGGATCTAGGAGTCACCCAAACTCTCATGAGGTTTAAGAAGAATATATAACTCAAGGTGAGTGTCTGCATGTGTGCCCACAGTTCTCCAGCCTGGAACAATCACCAGGAGCCATATAACCAAGGAGTACAAGCACAGCCAATGAGAAGTAGATTTCCTTTTGGGAGTCTAATGAACAATAAAATTCTAGGTCATCAGTGTTTGTATTCAAGCTGAATACAATAATCTGTCATTTCATCTGCAGTAAAACTTCAGAATAATCATAGATGCCAAAATATTTATCAGTTTTCACAGGCGCAGAAAGAGAGAAATCCTTCTTCTTGTGTTTACAAATTAGCAAAGATCTAATCCTGGCCAGGAAGTAGCCAATAGAAAGGTGTAAGAAAATTTAAAAAGTAAAATGAGTATTCAACTGAAGATCTATCTTCAGCCTTGAATTTCTCAGTGTGTTTATCATGTTATATTATATTACTGTTGTTAAAAAATTCAGTTTCAACAAAAACAGGGTAGTCTGTGGGCATGAAACCTGAGACCACCCTTTCTATATTGACTGAAGAGTCAGTAATATGGAGGACCTATCGTGTCATCTTTACACATCGTGCTGCAAATAAGGCTATCTATTTGTAAATAAAGCATATCAGTATTGCTACTGACATCATAGTAAGATGTTATCTTACGTTATTTGTGAAAATATTCAGATTATGAAACTATGTTAATTAATTCAATATATATTTAATCAGATCTTTATTGCCCTGTTTCCCAATAATTGTTACATTTACCTTAAAATATTTCTGTTAAACTCATCTTTTCTGAAGTCTTTTACATTTTCTATGTTTTCTCTGACTTATCTTGAATTCTGTGATTAAAAATGGAAAATAACATTTCTCTGCAATGGACCTTACACACACTAAAGTTTCCGTTGTTTTGGTATCTGCCAGTTCTGTCAGCTAGTCTTCTCCATTAGCAAAGTTATGTGTAGTCTAAAAGCGTAAATAAGCAGTATCTGTATAAAAAGACATATAGTTTTATGTTCTTTGTTTCTCTTATACTGCAATATTGTCTGACATGCAGAAAGAGATATCCTCTTACATTAAATTATCTTTTTCCACTTGGATTCACCTAATTTTTCTTCCTTTGTTTCTTACTAAAATGAAATACACATGAATTTGTCCTGCTCTCTCTCTCCAGTGTAGTGATTTGCCCCTAGCTGTTTGGAAGAACATAATTTAGCCTTTTACTGAATGAGCCATTTATGGGGTGTTATGGGCTCCTAAATAATAGTTCACTTTAGATAGCCTGAGTAGAATGAAAGAGGTTGATACCATGACATAGGTGAGCTATATGAAGTGAATATGGCAGCTCCACCTGTCTCAGCTCTCCCTAGGCAAAACCATTGCAGAACACCAGCGTGCTGGGAGGAAGAAAAATATTACTGATTGCTTTTCAAGCTATTTCATAGCAGACTGTGGCCAAACAGCTAGGTGGAAGGATTCTCAGAAGAAATCTGAGGAAAGAACTGCAGATATGTGCAGGAATTAATATGTTGAGTCCAGGGAATTTGTCACCCAAAAATATAGGTTACCCAGGGAATCATTACTTTGAAGATTTTCATTTCCTGGTTGTTGATACTCACTTTTTCCTGTAAACTTCAGATTTTTCGATGGCCCAAGTAAAGCAATTGGTTTATATGCATTCACTTCTGTTTTAATTCCGTTTTACAACAGTATCTACCTTTTATGCAGGCTACACCTGGAAACATTTTAAGGCAAAAGAAGAAACTAGTGGTGCACACTCAAGAGAAAATATTGTTTTTAAATAGTACATTGTAAATTGTTCTTAAATGTTTAAATGTTCACAGCAGATTTATGAATGCTTTTACACATATGTCACGAAATCTTAATAGAGTTGGAATATGTGTATATCAATATGTTAAAGACTAAAATTTTTCCCTCTCTATATACTATTTAGTCATGGCCTGTAAGAGGCAGACTGATTTATTTCACACCTATGCAAGGCTGGTTAATAGAGACAGAAAGTCTCTTACAATTTTAAGGCTAAATCTTTTCTTCTGCAAAACACTGATACAATTTCCAGTAGTTGAGAATTTACTTTGCTAAATTGCAAGGTGCTTAATAATACCTTTTCCTGTAGAACAGAAGTACTGTACTGTTATTATCAAAGGGTCTGTAACAGAGTTTCTTTCGGAGCACAAGACAATGTCTCATGCTCCAAAAACAGTATGAAAACAACAACAGCTCCATAGCGTTCTATTCCAGTTACCTTTGTACCATAGAAACATAACCAGAAAACCCAGAGATAACATCATCCATTGCTAAATGAATGCAATAAATAAATAAATAAATAAATAAATAAATAAATAAATAAAGATAAAACAGTTTTCTATTTTCCTTCTAAATCTGAAGCAACAAAAAATAAAATGTAAGCAAACACTTTCTCGTCTTTGTATACATCAGAACATCAGAAGATCCACAGTCACGTTGGAGTTTTTCTGTTGTGGTAGGAGCAGACACAAACTAAGTTAAAAAGAAAATATAAATGAGAAGAGAAATGGGAGAAGTTTCTGCCAAGGTGAAAGCAGCACTGCTGTTTTTCATTAGATGCCCTGTGCTTCTTCTCTTCTGGACAGGCACCCTGAGTAATTTTTTTCTGGAAAAGGAAAATCATTAGATCAATCAGAGGTTCTTAATTTTGCAGGCTGCAAGATTCCGAATACATTTTTTAACCCTTCTTCCCTTCAGTTCCTTCACTTGTAATGTTCAGATTTGCAAATACTTTTCCATAAGTTAATAAAACATGTTTTCTGTAGGAGTTTGTATTTAACACTGATCAGAGGAACCTTAGAGGATAAAAGACAGATTCTTAGCTGATGCAAATCACTAGCTCAACTGTTGCTGCTGTATAACTGCTGAGATTGGTGCACAGAGCTCATAAAACACTATGATTGCGAAGAGAAGGAAGAAGCATGCATTTTGTTACTGCAAAGCATTTACATAGGCAGACAGAAACTGCCCCTCCAGCAAAAATAGAATGAGCTGCAGCTAAACTAGGCCAGCTTGTAAGGTAGTTCTTTCAGCTTCTTTGCATAAAACACTTGTTAATACACAACCCAGGTGCCCCTTTGTGCCAGCCTTTGAGAAGAGATCTGCCCATGTTAAGCCTAGACAGCTCCAACAGAAACTGACTGATGAATAAATAAATCTTTCCTTTCGCCTCAGTATTTTTATCTAAATATTACAAAGGTATTGGGGAAACTACTAAGGGCATTAATTACATCAGTCCAGACAGTGGCAGCCATGTAAGCATTATCAAGCCATGATGTATTAAACATAACATCATGCTTTCCATCTGCATGTTGAAAGTTGCTTCCCTCTGTAATGACAGGTTGAGAATACTCAGCTATTCTTTGAGTCAGTTGTAGAAACCAGCAGGATAAGACATTAACAAGCTTAAAAGGTATTACCTGTCTAGCCCTACCAGGAGGTTTATGCTGACGGTAGGGGTTTCACATATCTCTTGTACTTTCATGAGGGAATTAGTTAAAATTGCCATAGTGCAAAGTATTTGATTTAGATTAATCTTGCTTTTTCAAGCAGTGGAGACTCATTACTCTGATTGGCTGTTCTACCATACTGTCCCTAATGCTCTAACTATATACTCTGAAAAAAAAAGCCTTCAGTTCAAAGCTCTTGATGGATAAGTAAAATGGATCATCATTATCTTTTCAAGAAACCTTTAAAAGACTTAGAAGAATACACTGAAAAATGTATATAAGTGAGAGACATGCCTCTAGAATTCAATCTGGGCATACGTCAAATTTTTCTGTTGCAGGTGACAAAATTTCTCAACCAGAGAGCAAAAGAGTGTTAAGTGTTAATCTTTTAATCTAAGAAACAATACTGACAATCCTGTGGTGCTGAAGGATTTTGTCTTTTTCCTAGAGTGACTGCACTGCACAATATGGGATGTCCATGGAATGATTGGGTTAGTCCAAGAAAATTTAGTGTATTTCTATGCTTTTAAAACATTTTAGAATGATTCTTCACTTCTGCTTTTAGATACAAACCGCATATCTTTCCAGGCATGAAACAGTCAGAGACATTAATGGGACACACAGGAAAATCAGAACAGGAGTGCTAGCATCCTCCACCCCTATAAGGACAGAAGGTTACCTTCAATCATTTTACTTGGAAGCAGGCATCTATCAGCAAAGCTCCACGATGCTGACACAAGGGTGAATGCGCAAATGTGTTTTAATATCCAACCATTTAGCCATGCAGGCTGCTGAATCAGAGACATGCAATAAAAACATTATCTGTTTTGATCCTTTGCACTGTGCTTTGGGCTCAGTTTTCAATTATCTTAAAGGAACAGGCATGCAAAAGAAATAGACATCTCATGGTACTAAAGAATTTCCAGTGATCTAAAACACAAGATGTTTATCCTTCCTTAAGCCTTCGACACATTTAGAAGTCATAAGACATCCAATTGATCTGGCTGAGATGGTTTTTAACAACTATCAGGGTTCTTAACAGATCATTGCAAGCTTGACATCAGTAACCAATAATTCCTCCAACTGTATATTTATAAGATCCCCAGTGTTAATTTCTTAACGTCAGAATTACCTCCAATACAGTGATTCTGAGGCAGATGATCTGACAGTGGAAGCTACATTTTAAAAAGTGCTATCAGAGATAATGTGTGGAGTCTTGACCTGATTCAATTAGAGCTTTGCCCTTATGTTACCCAAGGGCATATTATCCAGCATTTATAAAGACATTGGCTTGGATAAATGAAAGAGAAAAAAGCACTATTGTTTACTCAGCAGGAGATGGGCTGTGGAAATGGTTAGATTGCCCTCTCATACAGACACTCAATCTTATAAACGCACGCACGCACACACATACATACATACAAACAGCCATACAATACCTTACAACCCTTACAAAATCTCCTCAAACTCCTGCCCTTTGCCATAATTACATATTTTAAATACAAGAAGTGAAGTTGGGTTATTTTTTTTTTCCTTTCGATGCAACAACTGGGCCCATTTTATGTGGTTTATATACATGTAATTAGCAGTTTAATTTCCTCAGAGGCTAAATTAGCCCTATGATTTTATTTAATAACTAGGAAAATTTACTACCACGGCTCAGGTTGCAGAGCCAGCCTTAGCTCTGCACTGCCCTCTGCTGCCTCCCGACAAAGAGCTCCGGCCAGTTCAACCTCGAGCACCACGATTGTAAACTGCTAAGCGGCTGCGAGCAAATTGTCTGAAGGAAGGAGTGAGGGAACGCTATCCAGCTCAAAAACATACTTAATGAGGATTCCTCCCCTCCCTTTTTTTTTTTTTTTTTTTGTTTTTTTGTTTTTTATCCTCGAGTCACCAAAAAGGCAAGAAATATATTCCTATGCTGTGTTGTATTTTGTTGTTTTTTTTTTCCCCAGCAAATTCCTAGATTATACTCATTACCATATTAGCCTCATAACAAACTCATTCACATGGTTTACTTCAATTATAGATTACATTGTGTGCCTGTACACAGTCCATGAAGCTCAAGAAAATAATGTTGCACAAAGTAGCATCCATCATGCCTGAAGCAATATGATTAAACATGGCGTTCCTCATTCTTGCAAAATCTAATTCAGGCATTATGCTAAATTTCACTTAAAAATATCTTCTATTAGGTGGAAATAAATCCATGTGTTGCAAGGGAAGGATGTCTTCTTTTGGGACACACTGTACTGACTACCAGTTCTCGTGGAGAGGTCAATTTGCCTGCTAAGAAACTTGCTTGCTACTCTTATCTAAAAGGTTCTTCATTCTAAATGTTGTACCTAGCGACCTTTTTCATTTAAAGACATCTTTCATTTAAGTAGTGCAAAACATGGGGCAGACATTATACACAGAGGATAGTAATTATAGGTAATTTCAGCAGCAAAACTCAAAATGGTTTTGAAAATTAAAAATAGAGAGCTGACTTTCTTTGTTGCTGAAATGCAGCCACTTCTGGTGCAGAAGATGGCACATCTATACATAAACCAGTACAACAAAGAAATAATAACAACATTATTTTTTTAAGGACAATCTTATTGGATGTAATTGCAGAGGGAATTTTAAAAAGAAGCAGAAGGTAATGAGCCTACTGGAATTTAGCCAGAAATAATAGCCCTTTGTTTCTGATGTACTTAAGGAACTACAGCTGGCATCACACTGGCTAATAAGCACAGAAGTCTGGCAGGAAATGAGATCAATTAATTTGAAGGATTGTATTCTTACTAGCTAGAAATTCAGGACTGCATCTTCAGATCTGCACATAGAAGAACCCCATGGAAATACAGAGTCTAGGCAAACAAATGAGCCAATTCAGTGACATCTAGCCCAGTGTTTCACTGGGCTGAAGGCACATGTCAGAAAAAACATCATCTATGCGAAACTAAGAACTGTGGTTCTCTTCTCAGCTTTGACCAGCTTCAGGCAGGTGTGTGGAAAAAAGATAAATAAAAGAGCTCTTTCTTACATTCCACATGGAGAATTGAGAAACAAAGCTAAAAAGAAGCAAAAAATTCTTCATAAAGACGACTCTCATCTTTTAACAATACGTGGAATATAAATGATACCAGTAGCTCAAACACAAATTCTGCCATCTTGAAGGAAGACTTTACATTCAAATATGCAACTTCCATGCTTTCTCTTCTTTCTCACTTGATCGTTGTGGGAAAAGATTATCTGGTTTTCATTAAGGTCAATTGTAAATCAAGCAACTCTTTACTTCTCTTTCAAAACTGCAGACAAAAAAAAAGATGACTTCTGGAAAGACTTAAAACATCTGGATCAGAAAATTAATCCTTTTTCACTCAAAGTTCTTGACAGATAAAGCCCCAAACTCTGAAAGCCATCATCCTTTTGGGTTTTTTTATGGAGGGGATAAATTTTGCCTGCTATTTTTATTGCCTAATATGAAGAAATCTAATGCAATGCTATGCAACTCCATTATCACCCATTCCTTTCCAGGAAATTGACGCCTGGCATCTGAATTCTGGGTCACTTAGACCTGAAAAAAAATGCAGGATTTGAGCATCGCAAGGCACAAGGATCTCAGTCATCTTTGCATAATTAATGACAAATCAGAGAGTAATGGAGAACAGCCAAGGGGTTTCTACCCACTTATGTCCTAAACCTTCTTGGCTAAGTGTCTCAGGAAATGATGCTGAGAGAGACAATGCACTGCTGCAAGAATCTCTGATTCAGTGTTAAGAAAACCAACAAGTAGTAATAGGCAATTTGGCAAGACTATCAATTAAGTCCAGCTGCATGTGGTACAATTCTTGAAGGAAGAACATGGAAAATAAATGTCACCCACTTCCAATTGCTGTGCTGCTTTGGATACAGAATCAGGTGCGGAATCTATTACTGAAAATAGAGGGATATGCACTTTTGCAAGACATTTGTACAGAGAAAAAAAAGAGGTCAAGGGAAGAAGTACAACATCTTCTCAGAAGTCATGTCCAAATGTTTAGTTTCACACCTCTGAAAAAACACAAGATCATCTCATTTCATCTCCTGTATACCACATACATTTCAATGCCATCTAGTTACACATGCTTTCATCTTATTAATTTACAACTAACAAGCATAACTTGTGTTTCAGCAAAAGCATTAATCACCTTCATTATTAGAAATGTGTGGCTCCTTTCCTGTTTGAAATTGCTTCAGGCTGTAGCCATCAGTATTTGTTTTGTATTTGTCCAAGGCCAAGCAGGACATTGTCTCACAAGCAAAAATGAAGGACCTTGGAGCTCTTTTTAAGCATGGTGGAAGTAGAAATATGAAGGACAATCACTGTCCTGGTCCCCATCATAATTGTTAATGCACATGCCATTTAAACAGCTTTCACTACTTCTGCTCAAAGGGAAAAAGAAAATACCTCTAAAATATAAAGGTGCTGCCAAGACATTTTCTGAAGTCACAGGAATATAAGTCAGGAAACTCTTAATTGCTCTGGCTTTTCTGTAGGTATTACTTAAGCAGACACTAGTTTAAAATAGGGGCATACCAATACATGAGTTTCTGTTTGTCCTTTATTGTTTGGGATTGTGTTTTTTAAGGTACACAGTATTTTAGACAGGACATTACTGTTGTGAAATTGTTTTTTCCTACTGCTAATTTACTCTGACAGCTTTTAAAGCAATGCATTGCCAAGGTAAGTTTCTGACACATCACTTTTGTTGACTCTACCTGGTACCTTTCAGCAAAAACCTTGGTGGATTCACCTCAGTAACTCCAGATTTTTGCAAAGTGCATGTTTATACCAGACCTAGTTCTCTAAATTCCTTTTACAGTCCCTTTAGAAAAGGTGGCACACATAATGAGCAATTCTTTTGACCTATCTTAGCCTTCACTGAAATGAGATAAATAATCTCAAATAAATGCCTCTTTCTTTCTGCTGACTAGCTGGGTTGCGGGTTCTTCCCCTGCAGTCCCTCATTACTGAGAGGACACCATTGTAGGATACAAGCATTCAAGCTTCTGCTTCTGAGTAAGATGCTCTGATGTTACCAAAGTCCACCAAGGAGCCTTGTTTCAAAACAGTGAAGGAAGACTGTGAAGAGAACTTTATGAGGCCAAAATGTGCATGGTAATGATTGGAAAAACCTAGAAAAACAGATCTTTTTTCCAGGATTTTTTGCTCTGTAGTAACTGCATTTCTAAAGGG